>NW_019385078.1:91344-142190 GCF_000671375.1 Centruroides sculpturatus
CGCGCGAAAAAATTTTATCGCGATTTTAATCAACCTTTAATAACGCACGATTAACACTTAATTGTTTTTTATGGAATTTATATAAATAAAAAAAACTGTATATGTATGCATATGGGTGTTTTTTGGTTTCTTAAATCATCGTCTCCGGGCGAGACTAAGTTGTGAGGTGGCAACCCTAGATATAACCAAGCAGCATTTGTCTTATAATCAAATCCCATGAATTCAAGCACTCTTAAGTTACTTACATTTTATTGTAGAAGTTAGACAAAGGTAATTGAAATTTGGAAACTGGATTTATGAATAACCTTGTATGTCTTACTGAAAATCAACTAAATTTTAAAAATTAGTTTGTTTGGTGATAAAATGTGCAGATAACACCTGCCCCACTAAAACAATGTTTCCTCAGTCCTCCCAGAATGAAAATTTTAGTGCTGTTACTGGTCAAGATAAAAAAAAAGGAAGTATGAACAATAAAGGGTGGGTGAAGAAATTCATGTGCCAAGATAAACAGGTAGAATATGGGCATTTTGTGTATTGTAGCAACTTATAACTTGAGTAGCAATTCAGTTCCATCAAGGATATAGTAATGCAAGAACCAAAGATAAGAAGTAATATTAAGCTTAGGTATGTCAAAATGCAGTGGATTGAATAGTTGACAGACAATTGGCTATCTTAACATTGTAGTATTGTCTCAAATTTCCACAGACCACAAATGGTCATTTCTGTAATGGCCAAGCATGTAGTTAATAATGAAGAATTGTTAAAATCATTTTCATAACTATTTGGACCACACAATGTTCATCCTAATTTGGTTTGTATAGTGGTTAGGCCTTCCTCAAGGTGCATNCATCAAGGATATAGTAATGCAAGAACCAAAGATAAGAAGTAATATTAAGCTTAGGTATGTCAAAATGCAGTGGATTGAATAGTTGACAGACAATTGGCTATCTTAACATTGTAGTAACAATTTAGAACTGGTTTAGTATTAATATCAGAAACACTCACCAAAGTAGAAAATCCAGCAGTGTAAGAAAAAACTTAATAAAAACAAAAGTTTTCAACAAATTTACTTTTCAACCTAAAGATGATAACTTAATTTGGAAGATAAAAGACAGAGTTTGAAAAAACCAAATGTAGCATGATGCTATTGGTTGCCTCTGACACGTGGTCGATGATGTCAAACTAGGTTAAGGGATGATGAAATAAAGATCTCCAAGCATGGGAGAAAGTTTATACCTTCTTATAATTAATTGCTGTGTCAAATAATGCCTTAAAAATTTCCAACTTCTCTAGCTGTTTTAAGTTGGATTAATCAGAGCTGGCAAATTTGCTCGTAGGTTACCTAGATGTCATTTTCACTCATTATGAACACAGGGTGGAGGAGGATAGGCCCATTTTAAAAATTAGTATTTATAAACTATATAACAGATACTATATTTTTAATATTGAAGTAAAGTTAAACTTTCCAAATTCTTTTTGGGAATAGTAATTGCACATAGTTGCCATAATTTGTTGATAAGAGACAATAATATCAAATGTATTGCTAAGCAAACATGAAAAGTAATTTTGTGTTGGAATATTCAGGAACCTCATGTGAGGCCCAGAAAGTAGTCCATAATTAAAAAGGAAATGTATATTTTATTAAATTAAACCATTGAGAAAACAAGTAATATAAGTGTCACGACATAGACACTGGATTTTGGCATTATCGCTCATAAAGAATAAAGGGAAAACAATATTTAGAATAAAAGAAAATAAAAAAAGGGAATTATTTAAACTTAAGATACAATAAGGAAAAAGGAAACAAAGGTAAAATATGAGCTTGGGTGTCTTAGTCAATGATAAATCGCAATCAGAATCAAGAGGATGGTATTAGATAAACCATCCCAGGCAGACCTTTCTTTTGACCTGAACTGGTCTTGAATTCTACCTGGAAACAGGTAAGAGACCAATTGGGGAGTGAGGGTCGGCATGCTTACATTTATCCATTCTGACTGTACCACAATGATTTTGAGCAGAATTCCATAAGAAGTCACCTGTGTACAACACTATCCTGAAATGGTATATGAAATTCTGGAATGAAGGCTGTCTGTGCAATGCTCAGATATCCAGGGCCAAGCGAACAAACTGTGGATCATGTTCAACAAGCCTATTAAAATAGCCCCCACAAATCCATTAAACATGCAAGTTTAGAAGTTGTCTCATAACCAACTTTGTGGTGAATTCTTTACAAAAGACTGAAATGTTAATACTGTGTGGAAGAAAATAGATTATTGGGTAGATGTCTGTTGCTTCAGCAAAGGTGGTCACATTTAACATTTGTCACTTAAGTAAAAAGACCTTGGAGAGTTTACCTTTATTTCAATAATTTTAAAATTTTGCTGGATGATACTATATTTTTAAATATTGAAATAAATATTTATCTGTTGTATAGTTTATGAATAATAAATTTTTAAAATGTTTCACAGACTTACAAATAACCCTGTGTAAGCAGAAAAAGCATTCTCTTCTTTTCTTCTAGTTAAATTTAAGTAGTTTGTAGAAACTATATGCTTGAATGTGATAGAATTTGTTGGGCATTCAGATTGTAAAGTACTATATTATTTTTCAGACTTTTCCAACGATTATTGACACGACTGTGTGCCGATTAAATGCCGTTACCTAATGGGTACTTTACGTGGATTTACGTTAATGTGCCAGGCCTGGACTTTAAGCGTGCACCAAATTAAATAATGACAAAGTTATTCAAAACAATTCAATATTTAATAAAAATTCTAGTAATAATGATATACAAAATTTAGTAAAAATCAAATAACAATTTATTCAACGTAAAGCAATAAGAATCAACCTGACAAAACTCAACTCAATCTATTTTCTAACTTAGCTATTCCCCTTTGGAATTCAACAAAAAATTCAAAGACTTAACTTATGTACAAGAATTCTTATGAATTAAAGGTCCTAATCGTCACACTCAATATACTTTTTCCTCAACTCTCAAGACTTTCTCTAATCTTCGATCCACAAATCGAATAACTTCAAAATCACCTTGGAACTACTTTATCCTATCAGACACCTCTCTCTTGTTTGCTGATCAAAGCTCACCTCGGTCATCTTCACTTGAGATTCGGTCTTTATACTGTGAGGTGACATCACAATTCTGAGTGAGATCACTCCCCTCATTTACATACTTATTTGCTAACAATAAAAACTTTGTCTGGCAGTCTATTTTCCGACAATACTCGCTAACCTTTTACATTATTCTTTTTGACAATTTTCGGGATGTTTTATTCTTTAAGGTTTAGCAAGTTCCTAAGTTGTGCTTGTGGGGTCTCCCCCCCTTTTCTCAGTGCGGACTTACTTTTTCCGCTCAGGAGCGCAAGTGTGTGCGAGTTTTTACCTATGGTGCTTTTCTCTCGTCGGTGAGTTGGTTTCTCTTCTATTTTTAAGTTTCTAAGGTGAGTGGTGAGGAAACCTTCGTCCTAACAAACGCATAAGCCACAAACAAAAATAGAATAAAAGCAAAAATAAAAGTAACTAAAAATAACGCTCGGACTTGGTTCCTTACAAGATTGTAAATTTTTGTAACAGTGAATTGTTAAATACATGCAAAATTAGACTTTACACATTTGGTGTTTTACTTTTAACCATACACAGTAAATCTCCCCACCATAATTTCTCCTTGTATGAAGACATGCACTTCTGAATTTGTATAGGGAGAACTAATAATTTTGACTATTTTTTGAAAAGTGCTATAAGGTCTGAGGGTATGGAACAAGACTATTTTATCAATTGAGTCAAAGGACTTTGGAAAGTCTATGAAATTTATAACTAGTCTGTTCCATTTGTTAAGTGCTTCTTCAACTAGTCTTCTAATATAGTGGATGTGTACATTCCAGTATGCATCAAACAGCACATTGGTGAACTACAGCATACAAAAATGTACAGTATTCCAATATTCACCAAATATGCACAAAACATATAACATAGTGTTGAGAGTCCTGCCTTAATGGTGGTGTATTGTAAGATAGACTCTTATAAACCTTCTTCAGAATAGTGCTTCCTTCCTTATGTAGACTTCTGCTCTAAAAATGCAGCCAACATGGCACTCACTTAAATGAACTGCTCTGTTATCTAATGCTCTTTTAATAAGAGTCCTGCTAATATAAAATGTAAGAGAGAAAATCAGGAATATGTGAGAATGCTTTCTTAAGCAAACTGCTTCCTTATCTGATGCTCTGTAAAGTGGACTCAGTTGTATAATAATGATTTGTTCAATATACTATATTGCTTACTTGTACTTTGCACTGGTTATCGATTGTACAGTGTCATATTTTATCACTATCTCAGTGTGGTATGCAGATTTCTACAATTTTGAATTAGTACAACATTTTCTTAAACTTACAACAGATTATTATTGAACTGTGAACAACTTACTATCAGTGTTATTGAAGAAATCATTTTACAAGTGAGTCCACTTTACAGAGCATCAGATAAGGAAGCAGTTTGCTTAAGAAAGCATTCTCACATATTCCTGATTTTCTCTCTTACATTTTATATTAGCAGGACTCTTATTAAAAGAGCATTAGATAACAGAGCAGTTCATTNATTGGCTAAGTGGCAAACTAATGTCACGCTATCTCCCCTAAAATGAGGACAGTTAATACTGACCAAGTGCAGACTCTGACTGCCATTATAGAGAATTCTTTTTCTGCACTCAACAGAATACTAATGCCAGAATGCATGAGTATGACATATAAGAGAAAGGAAGATGTAACACTAGGAGCTTTTAATAGAGATATTCTTAATGGCCTGCTTGTAAATGGTATTTGTGAATATTTTAAGCAATGTATGTCAAGAAAATTTTACTTCTAGATCTGTTAGAAAGTAGTACAGGAAGATCAGTTATTGTAGTTTGTTTGCTTTTGTGAATTTGAATTTTAGCTATTTTGTAATAATTAATAGTTCTTCAAATATTTTTTTATGCCTGTCTGTAATTGCATATTTCTGACCCAAGCTATTCTTCAAACTTGCCGTCTGGCAGCCTACCTACATTTCTGAGTTGCTCCTCAAATGGTACAGTACAACCATTTGACAGTACAATACAACAGTACTGGTTATGGAACTGTTTCAGAATGAGATAAAGATTAAGAAATGAAATTTGGTATGGTAGCTTATATATAAGGGGCATTAAAGATCATCATCAGATTCTGATGATAGAACAGAAAACAACTTTAAAAATACAAACAATTGAACGATTTGAATCGTATTACATATTGCATGTGCAAGAGTTGAAATATACAATATTTAACATAAAATTAATGATGAATATTGAATGAACAGTATGTTTTTCTTTGTATGCTCTCATTTATCATTTTTTAAAATGTCATTTTAGGCTCTTCACATGAGAGAATTAGTGAAATTAAGAAGTTTTCATGAGAAAGTTACTGTTAGCATTCGAAATTTGATGCATAAGAAGTAAGTATTTTAAAATATTAATTAGCTTTGTAATTAACATTTAATAATGGTGTAATTTTTAGGTATAAAAAAATTGTGTTAATCTACTTGCTATTAACATACGCATTAATTATCTTTTAATTAAATATTGTATTGCCATTTTGGGCAATGCAATAATTTGGATAAATCAAGAAATGATAGACAGTGAAATAATAAACAAAAATTTAGTTCAAACAGTTTTTCTTAAACCAACAAAATTAAATTAATTTATAACAAAATAGAATTACAGTAGAGCCTCGATTATCCGACTCAATTGGGGACTGGGGTTGGTCGGATAATTGAAAAGTCGGATAACCGAAAAGTATGGAAAAATCCATTATTAGTGTAGTATATTATTATATCCCATGTAATTAGTATATTAGTATATCGCTATTAACCTATTTTGCGTTGAATTTTCATCGATGTTAAGCCTAACAAATATTTTTTAAAATAATAATCGTTGCTATTGTATCGTTAAAAATTAGAAAATTAAGCCTCGTTTAAATACTGGCTCCCTTTCATGGTCGATCCAGTGTTGCCAGCTAAAACACGTAAAAATAATATTAAAGTAGCCAAGACATAGCCAAATATTGTAGTGCCACATCACTAGCGGACATTTGAAACTTGCCGATTAGGACGGTCGGTTAACCGAGGTAACGGTTAATCGGGGGTCGGATAATCGAGGCTCTACTGTACTAGTCTAATTTCACAAATTCAAATAATTCAATGTGATTAAACTTATAATATATTGTGGCATACTGATGTGTATTTTCATGCATTTCTTACTTTTTTTGTCTATTCTTTCCTTTGTTTGGGATTAGTCTGGCTGGTTGGCTTTTGCAGGGTTCCTATGCATCTGGAAAGTCAAGGATTTTCATTAGTGTTTGAAAAAAGTCATGGAAAGTCAGGAAATTTGTATCAACAAGAAATCAACAAGATATTCAAGGAATCTTGTTGATATTTTTGCTTACTATATGGTTGATGAAGTGTAGCTGTCTGCAGACAACAAGAAGTAATGTGGTGCAATGCAACTTACAAAAACTGGCACAGAATATTTCAGGATACAAAATTTTCTCCAAACATACTCAAAATTTCCTCAAAAATGATTGCAAACAAAGTAAAACTGTAATTTATGAATCAGTTAATAATTATTATTATATAGCTTAAAAAATTCAAATTAAATTATAGGGTGGAGTGCCTATTGTCAACTGCTTCCAGTAGTCGACTGTGTAACCAAAATCTGTGCATAATTAGTCCATCAGAGCAGGTTTAGGCAAGCTAACTTCATAGAAAACATCATAAGATGACTGACACTTTTTTAGCAAGACTAATAGGGGTTGAAAACATTCGTTTAAATAAAAACAAATGTTTTTAACCCCTTTTCATAGGTGTGCATCAGGTTTAACAAGATTTGAACTGTTTAAGAACAGTTTGAATCTTCTTGTTAAATCTTACACATTTTATCATTATAAGTAAACATATTAAATATTAAAAATAATTTTATATAATATTTTTTCAACTAAAATATAAATTTTGTTTATATTTTAAACTGTTTTGTCAACACTTAAATATTTTTGTCGATTGCCAGCTTCGATTTAAAATTGTCGGTCAAGCCGATTCAATATTGGCTAAGTGGCAAACTAATGTCACGCTATCTCCCCTAAAATGAGGACAGTTAATACTGACCAAGTGCAGACTCTGACTGCCATTATAGAGAATTCTTTTTCTGCACTCAACAGAATACTAATGCCAGAATGCATGAGTATGACATATAAGAGAAAGGAAGATGTAACACTAGGAGCTTTTAATAGAGATATTCTTAATGGCCTGCTTGTAAATGGTATTTGTGAATATTTTAAGCAATGTATGTCAAGAAAATTTTACTTCTAGATCTGTTAGAAAGTAGTACAGGAAGATCAGTTATTGTAGTTTGTTTGCTTTTGTGAATTTGAATTTTAGCTATTTTGTAATAATTAATAGTTCTTCAAATATTTTTTTATGCCTGTCTGTAATTGCATATTTCTGACCCAAGCTATTCTTCAAACTTGCCGTCTGGCAGCCTACCTACATTTCTGAGTTGCTCCTCAAATGGTACAGTACAACCATTTGACAGTACAATACAACAGTACTGGTTATGGAACTGTTTCAGAATGAGATAAAGATTAAGAAATGAAATTTGGTATGGTAGCTTATATATAAGGGGCATTGATGCTATTAAATTTTAGTGGTTAAAGTTTGAGAGAGTTGTATCATATCTCATGTGGGTTCAGACTTAATGGAAATTTTATTTGTTGTTGGCATTTACAAATTTGTAAAAAATTCATCTCTGCTCTCAAAATTAAGCCTTTTGTCATTTTATAATGGTTATTAATACATAATTTATTTTCTAATAAAATCTCATAACAAGTAGCACCACACACTTTTATTTATTATAATTAATTAATAATATAAAAGTTTATTGTAATGATTAAAAGTAATCTTTATAAGAGAAACACATGGGATCATGATTCTCATTAAAACTGATTTTTATTGATCACTCAGAAAATAATTCTTATCCCCTTCTCAGTCATTCTTGCATCCCATATGTCTGTATGCAGTGATTGCTTTTTTTGGCTTTGACATATGTCATGTGCTAATGTGAAAAATGCTCTAGAAATTTTTATTTTAACATCTTTGATGTGTTTACTACTGTTATGTGTTTATTTCACTATTTCTCCAATAGATGGCATTATGTTACAGTAATTTTTAACCGTTTTTGGCCAGATAATTTAGTTCTGTTTTGGAATCTGAAAGCATCTCAGTAACTTGTTTCTGATAGTTTTTCTTTCAAAAAAATGAGTGTGACTGACAAATTTTTGAAGAATACTAAAAAAGAAAAAAATATTTTATTCTTAAAAAACGTGTAGGAGCTAATTTTTTCATATTTTTTATCAGAATTAATTAAATATCAAATATCAATGGTAAAAAACAACTGATGAGGGACTATTTTCCATTGAAAAAATAGTTCGAAGTGCATTTGGGTTTTCGTTTTCACACTTATGTAGTAATTTTTTGAGTTTATTAAATTGTTTTCACTTTGATCCCTGAGCGTTTGTGCCCATCATTGGTCTGATAAACCCTCACTATTATCTGCCTCACGGTTGTGGATAATTTAATTAATATAATTACTTTAATGTGTTTCTTATTTTATGTACAAATAGCATATTATGAACAACAACAATAACACAATACTGGATATATATCAAACAAAAAAAACTACTCACAGTGTTACCCAAACTCCAGCAATTAAACCATTATTAAATCATCTACTTTCCAGTAGACATCTTCAGGTGTAAAATGATAATTTTACAATGAAATTCTTCAATTTGAATTGCACATGCCACTTAATAGGTGTGCCAGCCATCTATTTTTAGATTGATATTTTTGTTACATAATTTATTATTTTGTTAGTATAATACAGTAATAATATAAGCTTAATGTTCCAAGAATAAGATATGATTAAAAAATTCTAATACTTACTCTTTTGTCATATTTTTTTCATGTTTAAATACTGTAAAACACACCTACATCATAAAATTGCAAAACCATTTGAAAAATTTTGAGAGATGAGTTTTTGCCAGTGTTTCCAATTAAAAAGTGTAAATACTACTTACTTTAAATATTTTGGTGGTAGTTTTCTTAGTTTTTAGTTTGTTGTTTTATATTTTTAAAAAAATTGCAAAACTTTGTCACCTGTAGGTGCCATTAGGAATTAATGGCTTAAAGAGAGGCAGATATTCTTGGACTGTCTGAGAATATTCACCAAACTAGTAAAACTGTAAACTGTAAAGCTAAAACTTGCAAGTTTTAGTAAGTTTTAACTTTTATATTTTACAATTTTATTAGTTTTACTTCCTTTAAATACTTTGTTACTCCAGCAGTCAGTTTTAAATATAGTTTCATTTTTATCAATTTGTACAATAAGGATTGAAGAGGACCAAATGGCCTGAAGTGCATATACAGGTACAAAATAAGGTCTGTTTTATTTATCAAAAGTGTTCCTATGTGATAAGTTCTATATAGCAATTTTGTGCTTACTCCTAAAGAACATAAGAAAGAACAAGAAGCATTCAAAAGCTTCCAAATTTTTTGGCTGAGGAAAACTTCTTTACTTTTAGCAAATATGTACAGCATTATGCTTTCTTATAGTGTTTAGTTGCCTGAAGTTAATTTAATTTTAAATACTAGTGTCTTAATTATGAAAAGATTTCTTTTTGAATTATTTCATGCTCGTTTTCTAAACAAAATGTTTTTGATACTTGTTATGCTGTTTCATATAGCATGCTAATGAAAAAAGAATGGCTTTTGTATTGCCATGTATGCATATTATCTTCATAGAATAGGTGATACCATGTATCGTAGAAAAGAAGAAAAATTCTATCTGGTACTATCCACCTTCCAGGCTACGCACCTTTCCCATCATAATTGTAATAAATATTATTTAACATGTAACAATATATATATTAAAAATATTTTACATTATAAGTTATATCATAATCAACCTAATAGTTAATTTAAATATTTAAATATCAATTGAACAGCCAAATTCTTTATTGGGTTACTTTAATGTTAATTAATTATTAAGGAATTAAGTAATTTGGCTATGAAGTAGGCAGTTAAGTTACCATCTCATGTTAAATTTAATAATTAGAAATAAATTTATAATATCCAAATTATCAAAGAAACAATCTCTGCACCAGAGTTTGTAAAATATCAAAAACTTTATTAAACTATATTAAATGCTAGTATTGGATTTTCTGACTACAAAACTGTGAAAGAAAGCAAAAGTGTAATCTCTATGTACTAAGACATAATTTGTATTAGACAGTGCTATGTACTGTTGGTGCGCTTTACATTTGTTTTGATCATAGGTTACAATCTTGTTTGGTCTGCTACGTCCGTTTTATGGCATGTTGTCTACCTCATTCAGCTTTTCTTCATGTTGTGGCTACATGTCATAATTGTATAGTTATAGTTTATATTTTTATTTAAAATATTTCCCTTGTCTTCATTTCTATTGTCTTTCTTTCTGGAAGTTTCTCCCTACTTTTGTTTAACGGTGGAACAGCGGGTGACCCCTGAGTAACAAAGGGGAAGGTGTGTGACCCTCAGGGTATAACGGGGTCGAGGAGGTCATTCTGGTAGAGAGTACGAGACGGAAAAGGACGTGTGAAGCAGGCTTTCGGAGGTATTGGAACCGAGTGGAAACCAAAACGAACTTTAGGGAGAGAAAAGAAAACAGAGGAGAACGAATACTGGGAAGGTTGCTTTCATTCATTCTAAAGTGTCTAGTGAAATCAGAAAGTCCGTAGGAAAGAACTTTTCATTCCCCGTGAAACACGCCGGAAACATTTGGGTACCCGACTTCCTGTTTCTTTCATCTTTATCTCTTAGTTTCTGTCTTGTCTAAAATCTAGTTTTCACTTTTAGTATATAATCATTAACCGTAAGTTTAGTCCTAAGATCTGAGTGTATGGTCTATCAGTAGAATAGTTATTAAATTAAAGAAGTGTCGCATTATTTAATTTTTAATTGTTGGGTTTATGTTGTTAAAAATTAAGATATATGTTCAGGGATAGAGATAGTAGCTGGCATCTTATAAATATTTCCTGTACTCTGTACGCGAATAAAAGACTTTCATATTGTAAAAGTTGTGTCTCTTGTCAACGGTATTCGCGATCCTCACAATGGCGTCCGCGACAGGATGCCAGCTTTAACGGTTTACTCAAGCTGTTAATTCATCTCTGTTCCTCTTGCGGATTAGCGTATAATTAATTGTCGGGTCCTTAATTGTATACGGTTATAATAGATATTGTGTTATGGATATGAACCCTGCTGAAAGCACGATGTCGGCTGAGGGGGCTGTGTCTAATCCCCCCCTGGTTGTAACTGGATTTCTGGGGATGATCCCCACCTTTTCAAACACTCAGAGCGATTCAGTCAACATAGATCAATTCTTCAAGACTATTGATAATGTATCTAGACTCGCGGAATGGCGGGATGAAGTAAAGGTAGCTGTTTTGCAAGCGAAGCTAAAGGGGGAACCGTTAGACACATTTTTCTGTCTATTGGAACAGTACCCATCTTCTTACAATGACATCAAACGTGATCTCATTAAATGTTTTGAAAAGAAGGCTACAAAGGAAAAAAACATCATTGACCAACTCATGAATATCAAGCAAGGCATGAATGAGTCGGTTACTGATTATATTGTCCGCACAAAAACAATCTTTGCTCGTACTATTAAAAGCAATTATAATATGGCTCCATTGAGGGACAATGTAATCGCAGAACGATTCATAAAAGGACTCAATGCTCGCATGAGAGCCAACGTTTTAAGGCTCAAACCTAAAACTTTAGAAGAAGCCTTTGATTTCGCGGAAGCGGAAGAGCAGATCGAGATTGAATGCGGAAATCATAGCGAAAGAAGGAATATTAATTTAGCGGTACAACCGTCCCCAAGTAATCAGCACCATGATAATGATATAGTTGCAGACGATACAAAGACCGACGACTGCAATAAGACTCTAAAAGACGAAGTCAGAGCTCTAACTGAGGCGGTAAACCGTTTAATAGCCGCACAAGAGAGACATAGTAGTGCTCCTCGTCCTCGTGCATGTTTTCTTTGTGGAGAACTGAACCACCTCGCCCGAAACTGCCCAACACGCACAAAAAAGGATTTAAACTAGTAACGGGGTATGGTGAAGGTCAGTGCCGTGCTTCCGAATCTATAATCAATCTGACCCCCGGAGTGATTGTGTCAAAAAGAGGGCTCCCCCTCATTGAAGGCCAGATCTTTGGCCGCAGGATAAAATTTTTACTGGACACCGGAGCAGAGAACTCACTCTATGACCTAGTTGCACTTGAAACGATCCCTAAAAAGATGTTAGAGGGGTTGAGGGTAGATGACGTTAACTTTGGTGTGAGAGGCATTAGTGGTGAAGTAAACACTTGCCAGTATCTTCTCAATGCCACTGTCAAATTCCGAAATCAATCACACCCTATAAATATAGCATGTATCCGGTTCCCCGAGAACTTGGATTATGAGGGTATTTTAGGCGTAGATGTAATGTCCAGGTTTCCTAGTTTAATAGACGAGATTAAGAGCGCTTTCAGGGAGAGAACCCCGATTCGTCTTAACAATGATAGCCTCAATTTTAACTGCTCAAAATCCACCCCCATTAGTTTACCAAATTTTGGGGATCTTGACACTCATGTTAAAGAAAAATTGCACGATATATTCGGTAAATACCCCAATTGTTTTGCCACTACCATCGCTGAGCTTAAGAGGACCAAACTTTACACCCACCATCCTATTATCGAATCCCAGATCCCTATAAACATTCGCCAGTATCGTATCCCCGAATGCTACTTGAAAGAGCTTAGAGGATTGATACGTTCTTATATAGAGGCTGGCATAATAGAAGAGAGTTCCTCTGAGTGGAACTCCCCCATTCATGTCATTGAAAAGGAAAGTGGCGAGTTGCGTATGACGTTAGACCTTCGGCGCATAAATGAAATCACTCAGCCACAAGAATTCCCCCTCTCGCGTGTAGACGAGATACTCAGCAGGTTTCATGGCAGTAAATTTTTCTCTGTTCTCGATTTGAAGTCGGGATATTTTCAGATCCCTTTGCATCCATCTGTTCGTCACATTTTTGCTTTCTCAACCCCTTGGGGGAAGTACCAAATGTGTCGCTTACCTCAGGGGGCAAAGAACAGCGGCCGTTATTTTCAGTATGTAATGTCTAAACTCCTTGGGAAGTTCGTGGGCATCAATTGCTTCGTCTTCCAAGACGACATCGTACTGTTCTCTAAAACCATTGACGAACATTTGGATTTGTTAGATAATGTCATAGGGATATTACATAACGCTAACTTAAAGCTTCACCCTCAGAAAAGTAAATTCATTATGAAAGAAGTTTGCTATTTAGGCCACGTTATAAGCAAAGATGGTATCCTCCCAGACCCTAAGAATGTTCGTGCAATTAACGAAGTCAGCCCACCGACTAATATAAAGGGCGTATGTAGTTTTCTGGGCATGGTCGGTTTTTTCCGTGAATTTATACCGAATTTTGCAAAAATTGCCCTACCCCTAACTGAGTTAACAAAAAAGGGAAAGAGGTTTAATTGGGACACACAGTGCAATGAGAGCTTTGAGAAGTTTAAAGGCATACTTACAAGACCCCCTATTTTAGTCCATCCTGATTTTTCGAGTCCATTCCTCATGTACACGGATGCTTCTGATTGGTCAGCTGGCG
Source organism: Centruroides sculpturatus (assembly GCF_000671375.1). NCBI lineage: Eukaryota > Metazoa > Arthropoda > Arachnida > Scorpiones > Buthidae > Centruroides > Centruroides sculpturatus. Next base: position 105,138 of record NW_019385078.1, read on the forward strand.
CAGTATTAGGCCAGCTCAGGGAGGGTAAATTTGCACCAATCAGTTACTTTAGCAGGAAGTTCCACGGGGCAGAGACAAGATACTCAACAATCGAAAAAGAGTGTCTATCCATAATTTTATCCTTTCGCCACTTTAAACCTATTGTCTTAGGTCAAGACGTAAAGGTTTACTCCGACCATAAACCTTTGGCATACTTAAAAACTATGAAAAACCACAACAGGAGGCTGATGCGGTGGTCTATGGAGCTTTCTGACTATAATTACACCATTTGCCATGTAAAAGGGAAACTAAACCCTGTTGCCGACTGGCTCTCCCGTCCCGAAATGATATCCAAGGATGTGGAAAACTCCCCTAATTGTAACATGTGTACTACTAATAGTAACTTTTGGCAGAGGATAATTGAGTCACAAAATGAGGATGAATTTTTAAAGAAATTTAAAGATCATCGCACGAAACAAACCAATCACAATTCGGAAAATTTTGGGGTTATACAACCGGAATATCAATTGGAGGGTGATGTTTTAATGCATGTGAAGCCAGACCGTTACGGTCTGCGCCATTGGAAACGCCCATGCGTGGGGATTAGCATGGTAAACGAAGTTATTAAAAGGTTCCATGACTCAGATGTAGCTGGGCATTTTGGCTCTGAAAAGACCTGCGATCTTATTGACCGAAATTACCACATCCGTGACTTAAGAACCCAGGTCCGTCGTTACATTAAAACCTGCACAACTTGCCAAAGATTTAACCTTCACCGCCAACGCGCTCCCTTTCAGGAAACCGAAAGCGCTGAGTATCCTTTCCAAAAGATAGCCGTTGATATTGTCGGCCCTCTTCGCGTAACTCGGCAAGGGAATAGGTATTTGTTTACTATTATCGACGTGTTCACAAGGTACGCCGAAATTAGTCCGATGAGTAATCAATCTGCTGAATCCGTAAGCAATGCGATCTTCTATCATGTCATATGCCGCTACGGTTGCCCAGAGGTTATTATATCTGACCGTGGCAGCAACTTTACTTCTAAGCTCTTTCAGGATGCGTGCAAATTATTACAGATAAAACATAACACAACTACCGCTTATCGCCCCTGTTCGAACTCTGTTTGCGAGAGATTTAACAAATCTATTTGTGGTGTTATATCTCGCATCTCTAAGGGGAACAACCGGGATTGGGATGCGTTTGTCAGTCCTGCTATTTTTGCTTACAATAATACAATCCACGCGTATACTAGTGAATCACCTTCTTTCTTGTTATACGGTTATGATCCTCGTCTTCCTTGGTCCTTCCCAAATGGGGATAAAATGAGCGGCCATGATGAAAACATTAGGAATAAATGGATCACTAGATTAAATGCTATTCGTGACAGTGCCTTTGCATCAGGGAGAGTTAAGAACTCCCAGAATAGAGATCGGATCAACCGCAACCGTAACTATAGTGCATGGAACATAGGTCAGAGAGTGTGGCTGCTTCGGAAAGGCTCCGGAAGAAAGCATGGAAAATTTTCCGCAAAATATCTAGGTCCGTTCCGCATTTCTCGTATGCTGGGTCCAGTAACAGTCGAGTTAGAAGGAAATTCGCGCCGTGACCGAATCTCGGTTCATGTGGATAGGATAAAACCATGTCACATCCCCATAAGAACCGATAAACGACGCCTGATACGTAGGGAAGATCCCCACGAGGAAACGACCAACGAGAGTGAAAACGGAAACGATGAAGAAATGTTGCAGTACATCCGGCATAGACCCGTCAGTTCTGAACCAGGTCAGAACCAATTACAACCTGCTGAGGGTAGGAACCCAAACGAACAACTATCTGATGATAATGGAAATAGTAACCGATCTAATCCGTGCCATGGATACAATTTACGAAATAAAAAAGTCAACTACCGTAAGTTGCACTTCGGTAATTGACAACTTTTTGTATGGGGCATATGTGGCTACAAGCCATAATTGTATAGTTATAATTCATATTTTCTTTATATATTTTCCTTTGTCTTCCTTTTCTATTGTCTTTCTGGAAGTTTCTTCCCTCTTTTGTTTAACGGTGGAACAGCGGGGGACCCCTGTGAAACANTATTATCTTCATAGAATAGGTGATACCATGTATCGTAGAAAAGAAGAAAAATTCTATCTGGTACTATCCACCTTCCAGGCTACGCACCTTTCCCATCATAATTGTAATAAATATTATTTAACATGTAACAATATATATATTAAAAATATTTTACATTATAAGTTATATCATAATCAACCTAATAGTTAATTTAAATATTTAAATATCAATTGAACAGCCAAATTCTTTATTGGGTTACTTTAATGTTAATTAATTATTAAGGAATTAAGTAATTTGGCTATGAAGTAGGCAGTTAAGTTACCATCTCATGTTAAATTTAATAATTAGAAATAAATTTATAATATCCAAATTATCAAAGAAACAATCTCTGCACCAGAGTTTGTAAAATATCAAAAACTTTATTAAACTATATTAAATGCTAGTATTGGATTTTCTGACTACAAAACTGTGAAAGAAAGCAAAAGTGTAATCTCTATGTACTAAGACATAATTTGTATTAGACAGTGCTATGTACTGTTGGTGCGCTTTACATTTGTTTTGATCATAGGTTACAATCTTGTTTGGTCTGCTACGTCCGTTTTATGGCATGTTGTCTACCCTCATTCAGCTTTTCTTCATGTTGTGGCTACATGTCATAATTGTATAGTTATAGTTTATATTTTTATTTAAAATATTTCCCTTGTCTTCATTTCTATTGTCTTTCTTTCTGGAAGTTTCTCCCTACTTTTGTTTAACGGTGGAACAGCGGGTGACCCCTGAGTAACAAAGGGGAAGGTGTGTGACCCTCAGGGTATAACGGGGTCGAGGAGGTCATTCTGGTAGAGAGTACGAGACGGAAAAGGACGTGTGAAGCAGGCTTTCGGAGGTATTGGAACCGAGTGGAAACCAAAACGAACTTTAGGGAGAGAAAAGAAAACAGAAGAGAACGAATACTGGGAAGGTTGCTTTCATTCATTCTAAAGTGTCTAGTGAAATCAGAAAGTCCGTAGGAAAGAACTTTTCATTCCCCGTGAAACACGCCGGAAACATTTGGGTACCCGACTTCCTGTTTCTTTCATCTTTATCTCTTAGTTTCTGTCTTGTCTAAAATCTAGTTTTCACTTTTAGTATATAATCATTAACCGTAAGTTTAGTCCTAAGATCTGAGTGTATGGTCTATCAGTAGAATAGTTATTAAATTAAAGAAGTGTCGCATTATTTAATTTGTTTGTTGGGTTTATGTTGTTAAAAATTAAGATATATGTTCAGGGATAGAGATAGTAGCTGGCATCTTATAAATATTTCCTGTACTCTGTATGCGAATAAAAGACTTTCATATTGTAAAAGTTGTGTCTCTTGTCAACGGTATTCGCGATCCTCACAATGTTACATCTAACTATATATTTCTGTGCATCGTTAGATTCATTTATTTGCTTCATTTCTGACAAAAAACAAAATTTATAATTCCAACAACAATAATTAGTATAAAATTCAAATACAGTAGACCCCCCTATAACGCTTAGATACGTTCCACGCTAACCGAAAATTACGTTGTAGGAACGATTAAATACATGAGCCAATCGCAGCCCGATAGGTGGGAACTTTACGGACTAAGGCTGTTCGAAAGGTTTTCTTCTATAAAATTAACCGATTCTAGACTAATTCGACTCAACATTTCCAAAACACGTATAATTTTTTGGGAGTAATCCGTATAAACTATGCTATAAACAAAAAATTATAGGATTACTTACCGAGTGTGTACCGTTCGACTACGCCCGTTGTTCAAAGCTTGTCTTCGTCGCGGAACAGCACACGAAACGGCGGCCGCGATATCTGATAAATAATTTATCGCAGAAAGATAACTTGACCTTTGGAGACATCATTAATATAAATAATTTTTATGGCCGTTGAATAAGAAGTGTTTCTTTCACAAGAAATGTATAAAATTAGTGCTGTATTAGACTTACGGTACCTAATTTACATACTGTGCAGACGATAATAAACTCAACTTACTAGCCTAAAATCTCCGTAGCGTGTTGCCAGGCGGCAGAAAGCATATATATAATTATAATAAAGTTACAATAAATTAAGTTAATATATAATTATATATACAGTACCTAATTTATATATAATTAATATATAATTATATGTACAGTACCTAATTTATATATAATTTATATATAATACTAAACAGACGATAGCAAACTCAATTTAGCCGCTCCGTAGCGTGGCGCAGGGTCGGAGGAAAGTAGTTCGGCTGCTCATCCACTATTGGTCCAGACTCTATCAATCTTGTCGCGAAACGACGTTATAGGAGGTATTTTATACGAAAGTTGCCACAATTTTTTCACTACGTTATAGGAATTGTCGTTATAGGAACGTACGTTATAGGGGGGTCGACTGTATTACAAATTTCAAATTTAATGTTTACAACAATAAATGTGATCACTAGTACAATTTACAATTATTCACAATCTCAACAATTAACCCAATTAGGGAAAAAATATAGAAGAAGAAAAAATCCTTAATCAACACCAATCAATCAAACAAGATAAATTCAAAGTACTGTACATTAGTCACAGCCATTTCAACTTTAGCATGGACTAATCAGATCAAGTTTATAAAATGAAATTAATTTTAACCAAATAACTTAATTAAAACTTTTCTTTTTTTGTTATTTATTCTTATCTTCTTTTTCCCCATGTACAGTTAGGGCCTGGGTTCCTTGCACCCGCTGTACCCTACTGTGGCCAGTTATAGTGGGGTACAGTGGGTGCAAGGAACCTGTAATCATGGATACAATATCAAACACAACAGAAAAACACAATACATATTTCCCCATTTTATGGGTACTTCATCACAGTATTGGACTGCAATTTTTAATCATTTTTTTTAATTTATTTAATTTAATATATATGCTTTTGATTTTAGAATTGCTTGCCCTGTACATCATACTTTTTCTGTTAACAATAGAGTCATACCAGTCATCTATTAAATTTTGTTCTGGATGAAATTTTTTAACTGAAATCATGCAACAGACTGGTAATTTGTATATAGTTAATTGGGATTGCCTGCCCCTAAACTTTTCATATCTGGTCTCAACTTTCATCTATCTAACTTCTTTGTTCTTGAGATTAAGAAAGGACAGACAGATGGATAAATGGAATTTATAGGTCTGCAATTTGAAAATTGCAGCCCAATCATCTGTTAGAAGTTGCACAAATTTATTCCACTCTTATTCCACTGACATAAGAAAAGAGTTTGGCCAACACAAAAGCAAAACATTTTATGTAGTAAAAGAAACATTGAAGAAAGAATTTGCTCTCCTAAATGGAAACATCATTGAATCCATGGATGAAAAAGAAGTTTACAAATATTTAGAAATTCAATGTGCTAAACTCACAGAAAATGCCCATGTCAAAAAAAGATTAATAAAAGAATACAATAGAATATTAAACTCAATGCTGACAAAACAGCTGAATGTAAAATATTCATTTAAAGCACTCACATATGCTATCCCAACCAATACTCATATTCATTTGAAGTAGACAAGACCAAAGCAACTAGGGAGTTTAAGGGTACTTCACCCCTTTAATGTCAATAAATTCTTTTGAATAATCAGAAAAGTTATACCACCAACAAAAACATAATATATTTTTTCAAAATTAAGAGGTATACAATAACATAAAGAAGAGGGATAAGGAGATGTTGTAATATGCACGTGGTGAGGGTTGATTTCACAAAGAGACGGGTATATAAAACAAATAACACGTGCTTTATTTTTTTTCTGTGAACATATACAGGAAAAGTTCTTGTTGATTCCGACCTCCTGAGTCCTTACATCAAGCAAACGAACAAACAACACCTTTTTCGATTCACAGTCGAGCAAGACTTTTGCGATACAAAGAGAGACTTAACTTCTAACTTAAACCTACTTATATCTAAAAAGAAAAGGAAAAAGGAAAAGAAAGTTAGATTAGAAGAGAGAAACGGAAATATATTTTAGGATGGAACGGGTACCCGAGTTGGCGATTGGGGTGGCGGCTGCTGGATGACTTCGTCTTGGGATTTTTCCTTTTGGGGACGGATCGCATGCGATAATAAAATAAAAAAATGTCTTTTATCTTTTGGCCTACCAATGTCCTTATCAACTCTACTTCTTCCTTACATGCTCTTCGTGCCTCTTTCAGCCGAAGCAACACCGACCTGGAGACCTCTCTCCGACAGTCTTCCCTCTTCTAGGTCCAAAGCCAGAAGGTACTCACTTAGTCTCTCACTTGCCCTCTGGGCTATTTCTAAACCTTTGTCTCCTAATTAGGTCATCGACCACCCACACCTGGATGAAAGTTCCAGAAAGTATAGACAAAGGAACACAGAACAAAGAAAGAAGGAAAGATAGAAAATCATATATATACATATATATAAAAATATAACAAAAATATATTGGTGTACCACCACAGAGAATAGGGAGGAGAGCCAGTGTTCTTGACTGGTACTTAGAACTTTTGTTATCAGTCACAGGTAAAATCAGCCTCCACACACCCAGTGATAAATGTCTATTATGGTCCTGAGAGTAGGCAATGACAAACAAAAGCATAGTTACTGTAGTTCATATTACTTTTCTAAATTTGATTATTTACATTATTTGATGTTTTGAAAAGAATTCAGATATAAAAATTGGTCTTTTAGGTTTTGTAAATTTTATCAGTTTTACGTATAGATTTGATTTTATCCAATGAAATGTTTGGTACAATGATTTTCAATTTTCAAATAAAATTTTTAAATTTGAATTTTAAGTAAATTATCAAAAAATTGTATTTAAGAAGTTATTTTTAAAAATCTGAATCTTAGAGAGAATTTTAATGAAATGACATCCGGAAACAAGATTCGTTGTATTGCAAAAAATTTGGAACAATTAATAGAAGAGGTTTGTTTTCATACTTAAATTTTTTAAGAAATTTGTTAACTTTTTAAAAAATGACATATTTATAAATTATGTATTTTCTTTTCAGATTCCTGTTTTTCTTATGAGGATAGAAGAATTAAGATCTGCAGTTGATGAAAAATTAACTTGGAAAGAATGGAAATATTTATTTAAATTGGGTACATCAAAAGTGGTAAGTGTAGCATACATAATTTAATTATAAATTATTGTAAAAAAGGGAAGGCACTGAGGTCGGCGTTATGTGTGCGTTTTTTTTTTTTTTTTTTTTTTTTTTGAATTATAAATTAAAAATTAATTTTTGAATTATAAATTAAAAAGCAAAAATTAGTAATTCTCTTTGTGTCAAAAAATATATACAAATATATAACTTTTTATTATGACACAATACAAAGATTAGTCCTAATTTTTGTATTATGTTTTTGAAAATCTCATAATAGACACAATAAAAACATGTAATGTAATGTTAAATATACAATTTAACATTATGGATAAGTGAGTTGTTTTTTATGAGTTTTTTTTAAAAGTATACGATCTGGAAGTATATGAATTTTTAAAAATTGTTCAGAACTTTTCAAAATGCATATGTAAAAGTAAATTAAACAAATAAAAGTCATCACCAAGTAAAACCTTTGAATGTTAGAAGTGCTGTTTCAAAATTCTGAAATTCACCTGAAAGTTTGTAGAGAAAAGAATGAAAGAATTTCATCACACCATATTCACAGCAAACTAAGTACTTTCAGACATTTTGTCCATCCTCAGAGTTTATATCACTCTGAAAAGATTGTTTTTTGAGTAGTAGAGACACTAACACTGAGGATGAACAAAAAATGTCTGGAAGCACTTAGTCAATTTGTGGTGATTTTGTTTTTTATGAAGTCCAATTCAAGCAGAAAAATAAATGTGAGATTGGTATATTATGGAGTTAAATTATACATTATATATTTTTTTTCTTTTAATCCTCACATCTTTTATTTTTTTGTTAAAACCAAATTTTTCTCTATAATTTCAATTCTGTATTTTCTGTAATAACTCATAATAAATAGTTCCAAATTTTTTAATCTTCTAATGTTTGCTCAGATAGTCTATTAATAACACAAATAGAAAAGGGATATGTGCCAAATTTTGAAATAATTCTACTTGTAACTGATGGTTCCTAATTAAGATTCTCAAAATGCCATTGATGCATGATGGCACTTTGAGTGATGACATATTTTTGGCAATGCACTAATCCTGACTATTGAGGATGAAAAGTAGGTCTAGTGGAATTCTGCATTGATATTTGTAAAAGTCTGTGACCAAAAAAATTCTTCAGTTTCAACTTGTATCAGTCTTCATTAATAATCAAAAGAATAGATAGTCCACTATTCATGAAACAAATTCAAGTAAAACATAACTTTACAGTAGATATAGTCAGTAATATTCCAAGGTAATGGGATCCATAAATAATGCAATAAGTATCTCACTGATTTGTGGTGTCCTTGGAGAGAAAGGGAGATGGCATAAAACATAACAAACAGATCTATTGTAGATACTGAATAAAAAATCTGTAGCAAAGATTGTATTTTCTTTTATAAGTGAAGTCAGATGTGTTTTCAGATATAATTATGACTTTATTAATTTTCTATATATTATTAATATAAAATTTTAAAATATAGAAATAACTTTCATTTTATTTTTGGTGTGATTGTTTAGTATCTATTTTGTATTTCATTTGTTTTTTCAGGCCTGGGTGTTAAGTAAATTAGTTTGCCATCGAGCTACACTTCAGACAATGATAATTCATATTAGTGAACTGATTAATAGAGAACAGTTTACTAGGAGTTTAGTGCAACTTGGTCTCTTAGGTACTCCACCAAGTTCTCAAACCAATCAAGGACAAGGACAAAGTGTAGGAAATAGTCCTGTTGCCAGTGCAAGTTGTTGTAATACTCCTCTTCATAGTCCTATATGCTACAAACAGGTACTATTATTCAATTATATTTGATGTATAATTTCAAATTTATGAATTTAATTATTACCTAAAGATAATTAAAAGATAAAAAGCATTAATGTAATAAGAATAATTAGGACAATACTCAAAAAATTCTTTCAATGCTTTTTTTTTAAATTCTTGGAATTTTTATATTAGATGTGTTAGTTTAAATTTCTATTAATCTTTTGACATTCTCTATGATCTACCTCAGTGTTTCCCAGTTTGTGGTAATCAAAAGTGTTTCCCAGTTTGTGCTCTGCACAAACTGGGAAACACTTTTGTATCACTTTTGTATCACAGTGGGAAACACTCTGTATCAAAAGTGCTCTGCATACCCATGAGGGTATGCAGAGCACTTTTGATACAGAAAGAAATCTAATGGCTGCCAAATTTAAAACCATATGATCTGCTGAATTATCAGGCTATAATAAGATTAGGTTAATAATTAGATACAGAGCAGTTTGTCTAGTTGATTAAGTTGCCATTTTGTGATAATTTTAATTTAGAACTTTTGGAAGCAAAGAGTAGGCCTGGAGTCAGCCTTTTTACTTTTCCAGCTGTTATATATAACAAAATAGAGTATGGCAATCAGTAAAAAAAAATGACCTTTAATTAAACCTTTAACCTTTAAACATTGAGAAATGCAAAAAAAAATTTAAGAAGTTTTTCTGTATGTTTGGATGTTTGTGTATGGCGATTTTGTTAATCATCTTTGAAGCTTAATAAGTTCCTGTGCTTTTTGTTGAAAAATTCTGAAATTTTGCTAGATTTGTTTATTAGGAGATTGATGCTATTAAATTTTAGTAGTAAAAGTTGAGGGGTGGGGATAATGGGGATTGTGTGTATCTCCAGTAGGGTCAGACACAATGACAAATTTATTCATTATCAGCATTTACAATTTTTTATAAAACCCACCCATACCCTCAAAATTAAGCTTTTAGCCATTTTATAAGAGTTAAAAATATAAAAGTTTTGTAATAAAATACGATAACAGATGGTACCACTGAAATTATAAATGTTGCCAGGAAGGTTTAGCAACTCATTGCTGGTTTATTTACTCTATTTTGGCACAGAAAAGTACAGTGATACCTCGGTATACATCTGCTTTAGAATACGTCCAATTCGGAATATGTCCTGTTTGGACGAAACAAATTTTGCTCGGTATACGACTTTTGTTCGGTATACGACATAATTCAATTATACGCCGTCAATGAACAAGTAGCACTATCGGTGTACTAGACCAGACTAAACGTTCGCGGTGCAACGGTTTATAACTTTGTTTAATTTCTTCTGATTTTAATTCGTAAGTAAAATTTTATTATTTTTATTAATCACGAATCCCAAAAAAGGCAAATGAAAAGCGACAGAAAACTAAAAAAATTACTAGAATTACAATGGAACTGATGAAAGAGATTGTTGAGAAATACGAAGGTGGCACGCATGTTCGAGATTTTTAACTGTTGTTTACCGTATTCCGAGAACGACGATATGGACAATCACGAAAAATAAAGACATTATTAAATCTGCTAATGTTGCGAAAGGGGTTAAATGAATTTCTAAACAGAAATCGAAGACATTAGATCATGTCGAGAAATTGCTTTTGCTTTGGTTAACTGAAAAACAGTGCTGGAGACAGCGTATCGGAAGCAATTATTTGCGAGAAAGCTAAAAAGATACACGCTGATCTCACGAAAAAACAAGCAGGAACTAGCCAGGAAAGCGAGGTGTTTAAAGCCAGCCATTTTTTTTACACGAGAACAGATTAATCATTTTTACATTACTTCTTATGGGAAAGGTTGGTTTGGTATACGTCCNGCTTTTAGCCATTTTATAAGAGTTAAAAATATAAAAGTTTTGTAATAAAATACGATAACAGATGGTACCACTGAAATTATAAATGTTGCCAGGAAGGTTTAGCAACTCATTGCTGGTTTATTTACTCTATTTTGGCACAGAAAAGTACAGTGATACCTCGGTATACGTCTGCTTTAGAATACGTCCAATTCGGTATAAGTCCAAACATCGGGAACGGATTAAGGTTGTATACCGAGATTCCACTGTATATTCTATTTTTCACGGATTGAAAAAATCACAGATATTTTTAAGCTTTGTTTTGTTTAAACACTTTTAACTTATATACTGCTCCACAATTAAATGGCTAATAATATCTCCTCCTCATTTTGTTTGATTTGAAAATTCTTTAGAACATCAATTTGTTTTTATAAATATATTTTATTTTATTTAACTTTATTTAATAAATTAATTCAAAATATTATAATTTTTGAGATTTCAATTGCTTATTAAACATTAAATCTCTAAATTATACAACCTTGATCTTGATTGTAAAAATCAATAATACAAATTTTCAATAAAGCAAACTAACTACTGTTCCTCGAGTATTCCTAATATTTTGAGTTGATTGTATTACATTATAATTAATATATAAAATATCAATAATAGTTTCTTTGATTATTTATTGTTAGAATGAATGCAATATTATTTCATATATTTCTATATGAAATAATATTGATAAAATATATATCTTATAATAAAAATAGCATTATAAATACTGTATTTCCCCTAAAATAAGACCTAACTGGAAAATAAGCTCTGGCATGATTTTTCAGGATTTTTGTAATATAAGCCCTATTCCCAAAATAAGCTCCAGTTAAGATTGTCAGCCAGATGGTCATATTTAATAAATCTGTTGCAACTCATGCCAGACATATTGAATTAAAAAATAATAATATTATTATTGACAGTAATACTTAAAATAAATGATAATATAAATTATAATTAAATATTTGTAAATATCTAAATGAGCAGCTTTGGATGAGACATTCCCTAAAAATAAGACTTAACGTGTCTTTTGGAGCAAAAATTAATATAAGACCCAATCTTATTTTCAGAGAAATGTGGTATATACTTTTAAGAAATAATTTTTTTTTATGAGAATTGATGTTAATGAATGAAATATAAACTATTCCTTATATTAATTTGAATATTTATTTAATGTCATGTTTAACTTTAGTTAGGTATATTTGAATCACTTTGTCATCCACCATTTTCTCGAGAAAGTACTCTTGCAAAAAATGCACTTCAACTTCTTAAAAGTGGAAATGATACAGACATGAAATTTGAAATTGTGACTGTTCAAGGTGAGTAATTTTTAAATACAACTTAGTGGCATTTTGTTAACCCGACATCGTCGGGACCAACATGGTGCTGGTTTATCAAATATACTGACTTATTGGATGACGGAATTTTTTCCAGTTTTTTTTTCAATTCCCTGGACATAATTTTACATACCTTAACATGCAGAACTGTACAAATCTGCCTTTTATGATTGTTTAATTAACATGCCATTTCAATTTTTTCAGATTATTCTTATTCTTGATTAGTTTGAAACCAGAACACACTAACTAGAATTTTATTTTGTGCTTTGTACAGTATACTTTTATCTATATCTACTCTATATTCTATATCTATATCTATATTGTTATACTACATTATGCTATGATCCAAGCATTCTCTGGCCTACTTGTTGTTATACTTTGCTGTTGAGCCTAAGCTCCATAAATTCTACACAAGGCTAGCTACAAACGTAAAATACAAAGTTACCCATGTAAGGTTGCCGACTGGATGTGACTGTCAGGATAGTCAAAGGGTGGAGAGGGTCATATGTGGGTGTGAATTAGACACTAAAACAGGCTTACCATTTACAATTTTATCCTGTTTAATTAAATCAAAACATGCTTACAAGATTTCATTAATTTTTCCTACAAAGAATTCAACTCTGATTAGTCAGTCAGAGGAGAGTGTCCAAAGAAAGCCTGAATGTTGCTGTGGATGTAGCGAATCAGTCCCTTGGTGATTTATGTCTTATGGGTCAATGTCCCTGGGGTTTGTTTCGTCCATTAAAATTGTGTATAAGGTAAGTTCAGATAAGTTAAGGTGTTTGTCCACTGAGGCACAATAAAGGTAACAAATTTTTGATAAGGCTGAATTGTATCCTGAGTAGCAATGGCTTAGTAGAAAGAATGGCTTCGGGATGAGATGTGACTTTGCACGTTAGTTCCTTCTGACTTGGATCATGGAGAAAAAAGAATGGATCTTAAAGAAAGAATGTCATGTCCTTGAGTTTTTAAAGGGTTCTCTCCTCGATTTTGCATTCTCTGTAAATCTCTTCTGTGATTCTTTTGGGTCACTGGAGAAGTCTGTAAAGTACTATTGAGTTTTTTATATATGACATGGAACTATGTGCCAGTAAGGCATTCAGGACTATCGCCAAACTTTACGACCATTAACCTAATGGGTACTTTATGCGGGTTTGCGGTTAGTATGCCAGGCATGGCTTACGCATGCTCCGGAAATAACTATGTACACGGGTCAGTAAGGAACTCAAATATTTAATGTTAACTCAATTATTCAATATGTACAAATTAGTAAGAATCAAAAATAATTTATTCAATGAAAGAAACAATTTGAAAAAAACCCAATAAAACTAATACAATTTATTTACTATAACTTATGAACTATTTCCCCTTGGAACTCGACAATATCAATCAATTAAACTAGGTACAACAAATCTTATGAACTACAATCCTATCTGTCACCTCAATACTAGGAACCTTTTCTTTTATCCATTTTTCCTTTGAACCACTCCTATTGCTATCCTCAAGACTTGCTTTCAGTCTCTCTCTGGAATTCACCTCACTCTATCCCTGGCTGGGGCTCACCTCACTTGTCTTCTCCGGTTATGCTCATTTTATACTCTGAGGTGACATCACAATTATGTTTGGAATCACTCCCCTCATTTACATACTTAACTTCTAATAATAAATTTGCATGTCTTTTCCTATGCAACCTAGTTTCCGACATTTCTCACAAAATCCTTTTACATTATTCTTTTTTATTACATATTTGGGATGTTTATTTTATCAAGGTTTAGCAAGTTCTCTACTTTGTGCCTGTGGGTGTTCCACCCCACATGCCCCTTCTTTCTGTGGAACTTCTTTCAAATTTCCACCTGGGAGTACAAGTGTGCGTTAGTTTCCCTACAGTGCATTGTCTAGTAGGTGAGTTGGTTTTTTCCTTTGTCTCTTTTTGTCTCATTTTCATTACTAAGGTGAGGGAACCTTCGTCCTAACTAAACATAACCCCCAAACAAAATAGAATAAAAAGCAAAATAAAAATTAAATAATAATACAGCTCGGACTCAGTTCCTTACAAGTCGACATTGATGCTCAAACCAATACTGATCAGATAGTATTCCTCTAAACTTTAAAACTCTCCTTCGTAATTCCTGCTTTTTGTTTACCATTTTGACAGAAGAAATTTTTAATAGTCTTTGTGAAACATTGTGTTGTCTTTATTTTTGAAAAGTGAGAGTATAACTGTCTCGTTGGATATTTGTTAACATGTTACCACTTAATTTCAAATTCTGTCTGGGACTTCACATGATACCCAATGGTCTTTAAGCCATTAACCAATAGGAAGGATAAAGTAAATATACAGAGTGCCTGGAATATATATATAGTACAGTAACAGATAATGGATTTATTACATGACAGATGTATGTAGGCTCTAACTATAAATTGCTGGCATCTATAATATCAAAAATAAGAAACACATGACTGCTGTGGCTCAATTTGCATCAGAATCTGAAATAATACCATGTTGGCCTGAAGCTAGACTTTTGAGAACTATATTTGACAGAGCAAAAAATTGAAATAGCCTAAACTATCGAAATCTACAAACAGGACTGTATCAGAGGCTACATTAATAACAAGGACAAATTAAATCTATTACAAGCTTGGCAAGTTATGCTGAGTTTGCATATGGATTCCTGATATGGTTTAGTTTTTAATATCTGAATCTGCTAGTTATATTTATATTATCCAATTTTAAGAACATCTAGAAAAATAACCAGAATTGCTATTGGTTGAATGAATGAAACTTTTAAACAGTTAAGAATGCCTTAAGCACACGATGTTTGAATATTGCTAGCTTTATCTAGTTTAAATTTTTTGAATGTGTGGAAGCACAGTACAACTATATTTCTATTTTATTCCTTTACCTGAAGAGGTTCTCTGAAGGCCAAAAACATTTGTCTTAGAATACCTTTTGTGTTGGAAGTTGTGTGGTAAGCAAAAATTTGGTTCATATATATATAGGTTCCAGAGTCTGTGGTATTTATTAGAATTAGAATAATATAAAATTATAGTTTTGTTTTAAACATTTAAAATTTTATTTTTATTCAATTAGTATAATTATTCCAATCTTTTTAGACTCTTCGGATGGCTTAATCGATCAAACTCGTGAACAAACAAAAATTGCTTCTGCGCATGAAGAAGAGAAGAGACACGTCATTAAAGCGCACTGTGTGATAATAGCATCACGTTGTGACTGGTTTAGGAAAGCTCTTCTCAGTGGGATGAGAGAATCCATAGACAAGTTTGTACTTTGATTTTTAATAATTTTACAAGATGTAAAATATAAATTTCTATAAGCTCATGCTCGCTAAGTAAACTTTTTCAGATCTGTATAGAAAATCAGATTAAATCTTTGCAAAATTTTAAAATTTAAACAAAAATCAGGTTAGATGTCACACACAATTTAAATTGAAAACAGAAAGTTAAATAGTCAGTCAGTTCAATAATCAAATTTGATTTATTTGATTATTGAACTGAAAAATCTTCAATAGAAATAATTGCAAAATTATCAAATTCATAATTAAACAATATAATGAAAATGATATTTTAATACAATATCTTATTGTAAAAATTTTCAGGCTACAAGATTAGAAGTTGATAAAAGAAAATTTATTCTAACACTTTTTCTGAAAACATAAATACATTAGAAGTAATAAGAGTACTATTTTCTTTATAGTTATTGTTGAATATAATGTAAACACCAATTATTTTTTACTTTTTTTTTGTGTATGAAATTTATCAAATTACTATTTACATAGAAAATTTTTGTCTAATATAGATTTTGATTTAGACTGAAATCATAAAAAATATTTTTATTATTAATGCTTTCTGTATCTTTGGTAAAAGTTTATTGATTAAAAAGTTGCAAAACTCAGGAAGCACATTATGCATATAAAATGTAAAATAAATAAACGGTATAAACAATAAGATAGGCCTGCTTTCATTTTCTATTTCATACATATAGAAACATCATAAAAAAACATATATTGGTTATATAATTACTTATAGCATGCAATTAAATATCATCATATTCAATTGCATACTATAAGTAATTATATGTGATGGACCTATGTGTATGTTTTTTCAATTTATATGTATTATATCTGATATATTTAATATCATTACTAACTAATAACAGTACTGAGATCTCTTGTAAGTGTAAAAAATATTTTCATTTTGTTATGAATTTTGTAATATGTTAAAAATGTTTTAAATGGCAATTATGATTTAAATAATTAATCAGATAACTTTCTAATTAATTTTTATTTTACTAGAAAAATAATTATCCACGACACAAATCCAACAATATTCCATATATTTTTGGAATACTTATATGGAGGTCAACTTGATGCCATGAAACTGTCCACTGAACAGCTTGCAGATTTGATGCAGTTGAGTGACCGCTATGAGGTAAAATTGTTACAAATTTATTTATGATTGTCACAAATGAAGTTAATTTACTAGAGAAAAGAAGTTTCATAATTTCATTTAGTATTTATATTTTTCTCCTTATATCTAAGTTAAAAGTAAAATTTGAAATTAATTATGCATAAATGTGTTGTATTTTCATATTTTCATGTATCTAATCCATAAATTCACACATCCCACAGAAAATTGCTAGGACAAAAATAAAACTTTTGGATAATCTATCCCACTGTATACCATGTGCCTATGCATCAGCCATTGCTCCATAGGTGTGACTGCATGATTGCAACTTATGATTAGGAAAACTAATTCTTGGCTGACATTATTTGGTTTTCTCATTTCCCAAGTGGAATGACAAATCTGGCCTTCTGATACATAAATGGTTAAGATATGGTCATCTCAGCACCTGATATGTTTTTATAATTGCCAACATCTTTCATTTTTACATAATTCTCTTGAAAGAATCTGTCTTATTGGTTACAATTTATGGACAAGCTAAAGTATTATAAAATTTCTTGCAAAATAGTTAGGTTTACTGATACTAGATAGCATTACTAAATGTGAAGCCCAGTCTATATTAATTTTCTAATGTTTCTCTGCTTTATTATTATGAAAATAGTCTAAAATCATGCTGCCGTCAATGGCTGCACACCTTAAGAGGTGTGAAGGAATACATATCAGGAGTTCCAATTTGGCACAGAGTATTTGGTCCCAAATCATATGCATATAAAATAAACCAGACTTGTAGGTAGTCATGGGACCGAGAACCAGTTCAAAAGAAAATACAAAATGCTGAGACTGTTTCTACAAACAGGCACGAGTGCAAGATTTGTGCATGCATTGCTTGAACTCTCCAAGACATACAGTGGTACCTCAGGATACGAACATCCCGGAGCATATGAAATTTTCAGGATAAGACATGAAATTTGAACAAGTTTTTGCTCCACGATACAAACAAAAACTCACCATACGACGTTACATTAGTTTGCAGCGCCACTTTTTTATTCACTTCTGTTTGTCGGTCTCAGTCCGCATGTTTGCTTCATCGTGGAAGGATCTCGCTCAATAAAGGAAATCTCGAGGTATTATCAGAAAGTGACTGATTTTATTGAAAAAAAACATCCCGAAAAGGTTTACACTTCTCATATTGCTGCTCAGTTTAATGACATTTGCCTAAATCATTTTAGAAACATTTTAAAAAGTAGGCAAAGCCAAACCTCTTTGGATAGATATTTTACCAAGCCACCTCTATCCAGTGAAAGTGCTGGTGGAAGTGAAGGAAAAAAAAAGAAAGCAAAAAGCAGTGAATTTTATTCACTGCTTTTTGCTTTCTTTCCTTCACTTCCACCAGCACTTTCACTGGATTTTATTTATTTCACTGGAAAAATTAAAAATATATATATAAAACAACACTAATTTTTTAATCTTTTCTAAGTTATTTTTAAGTTATTGTTACATTATGTTATGTAAGTTAAGTTTTAGTATCATTTCCCTTCTCCCTCTCTTCCGCCACCAGTTTACACCTCCACCGTCGTCTATCCTCAAAGGTAAAGTGCAAATAAAACTACATTTTTTTTAATCAATTATTATTCTATTATGGTTATTTATACATTTACAACTACAAAATGCATTTTTCAGTGTTTTCCTTACTATAGTTTTTTTTTTTTTTTTAATGTACAACTTAGCTTTAATTTGAGTGTGTTTTTCATGTTGGAACGAATTATTTGGTTTTATGTGTAATCGTATGGGAAAAATGATTCACCTTACGACATTTTCATGATACGATCTCAGTTTCGGAACGGATTAATTTCGTATCCTGAGGTACCACTGTAGTCTCATCCCAAAAATGGCTTTGCCATTTTACTTGTTTGTGTGTTATCTTCTAAGTTCATTTATTTTAGAAGAAGCAATTAGCAGTGTTTTCAAATGCTATGACTCAGTTCTGTATAGAAAATCTCTATGGCTTTAATTAATTAATTATTAATTAATGCTGTGACTAAATTGTTATCCTATGCATTAAAACTATAACCTAACTCCCTGAGTTAGCTTATAGTTTTAATGCATAGGATAACAATTTAGTACAATATCATATTCTAAAAATTTTCTGTCTGGGACTTCACATGATATCCAATGGTCTATGCATTAAAATTATAATGCATAGGATGCATTAAAACTTTAATGCATAGGATAACAATTTAGTTTAATTTATTATTATTTTGTTATAATCATAATTTACAGTTAGAATTAATTAAGGTTAATGTGATTGATCTCAAAATTATGAGTTTACTTAATTCAAACACCATACTCAAGCATCTCAACCTGGACTGTTTGAGACGAGTCATAGCCGAAGCACAATGTAGTATGCTTGCCCTATTGTAAGAAACATCCACATTACTATCACAAGCAAAGACAAGGCAGTTGTATATAGGGACTTCCTAAAGATTTCATGATGTTCTCTCATTTTAGTGCTCAAAGATCTATAAAGTCAATTCATGTATTTGTAGCTATGATCCACTTTGTTAGCCTGTAAAGGAACTGAGTAGACCCCAGGTCCTTTTATCAGCACAATCTTTATCATTCCTGAGTAATGAAAAGGATTTTGTATATTAATTAAGAAGCACCTATGAACTACCTCGGTACTATGACAGTGATGTGAATGTTTCTTACAATAGGGCATGCCTATTACATTGTGCTTTGGCTAAGACACAATTCTCTATATATAGAAATATTTGGAAACTCTCGAAATTTATAAAGCTAGTAAGAAAGGGCCGCTATTAACTTTAAAGATACTGCAGTCATATCACATGCTTAGAGCATTATTTGAAAGTTTTGTAGTTTTGTTTATTACCATTTTGATATGTTTATAGTTTTTCTAACAATACAGTAGATCCCCCTATAAAACCGTTTCCTATAGTTATGATTCCTATAAAAATTGTGGCAGTACAGTAGATCCCCCTATAAAACCGTTTCCTATAGTTATGATTCCTATAAAAATTGTGGCATTATCCGTAAACAACGGTAAAAATAACTCCTATAATACGTAAAACGTCATCGGGCAGCCGAACTACTTACCCGCCGTCCGTAGCGCCATGCTGCGGAGAGATTTATATCGTCTGGACAGTATTATATAAATTATATATAAATTAGGTACTGTACATATAATTATATATTAATTATATATAAATTAGGTACTGTATATATAATTATATATTAACTTAATTTATTGTAACTTTATTATAATTAAATATATATTTTTCGCCGTCTAGCGTCACGCTACGGCGAGTTAGGCGACCTATCGTCTGTTTAGTACTGTAATTTTATACATTTCTTGTGAAAGAAACATTTCTTATTTAACGGCCATAAAAATTATTTATATTAATGATGTCTCCAAAGGTCAACGAAGTTTTCGCAGAAAAATAATATCAGAAATCGCGGCCGCAATTTGATGCGCTGTTCCGCGACGAAACCAAGCTTTAGCAACGAGCGTAGTCAAAGGGTACACACTCGGTAAGTAATCCTACAATTTTTTGTTTATAACGTAGTTTATACGGATTATTTTAAAAAAAATATACGTATTTTGGAAATGTTGAGTCGAATTAGTCTAGAATCGATTAATTTTATGAAAGAAAACCTTTCAAACAGCCGTAGTCCGTAAACTATGATTCCTACAAAATTGATTCATAAAGAACGGAACGTATCTACCGTCTTATAGGGGGATCTACTGTATTTGTATCTATTGCTGTGTTTATTTATTATTTTATTTTGTATTTAATATTTTTCTTGTTAATCATTTATTCCTATTTTCAATGTTTTATTTAATATATTTTATGTTCCTGTGATGTGACTTGCTATGTAAATTTGTAATTTTCAAATGTCTTTCATTTCAAATGTGTTTCCTGTTCTATTCATTAATTCCATTCCAGAATCTGAAGATGGCCATTGTACATGGTCAAAAACATTCATTCCATTAATAAATGTTCTATTTTTACTGGGTTTAAAGTTTTTTCATATTAATTTTAGTTAATACATTCAGTTGTTGGAGTTTTTCATTTTAATTGATGTTTCGTCTATGAAATAATTTGTATTATTTTTTCCTAGTTCGTAATGTAAACAACCTTTATTTTTATTAAAATATAATTTCAATATTTTTAATTGACAACTTAGTTTTTGATAAACATTGTGATTTTAATCAAACTAATTAATATCAGTATTCTTAATTATTTATTACAAGATTACATTAGCAATGCTATAAAGCATAATGGTCACTCCTCAAAAGAATAATAAATAACAATCTTGATATAAAAGATCAAAAAGATAAAAATTACAATAAAGACAAAAATTATAATTATAAAGCTGAAAAGGTAAAAATTACAAATGATTATTAAAGTAAATAACGTAGATGATCAGTTAATGAACAGTTCGGACTGTGAACAAATCGGACAACAAACACTTTCGTGAAAGATTTTAATGTTCGGAAAACAAACATCTCACAGAACAAACATGGGAAGTGACACTGCATTTAAGATTTGTAAAACTATACTTTAATGGCATACATGGTTTATGGAATGAGATTTTCACAGTTGTATACATAACCATTTTACCACAAAAATCTATGGTAAATCGATAAATGGTTAATGAACAATTCGGATAGCGAACATGGTCTTGGAAATATTATGTTTGTTAACCAACCACCTACTATATATAAATATATATACAAATAAATATGTACAATATATTCATCTATAATGAAGCCATTGAATTTTGTTATATTTTTGAATTTTTTTCAATAATAATTCATTCTTAATTATGCATTATTTCTATAAATTACAGGTTGACTCACTGAAACAAATTTCCGAAGAATCATTAAAAAAACACATTGACGAAGATTCAGCATTGTTTCTACTTAGTATAGGAGATCAGTTCAATGCTAAATTTTTAAGGGTAAGTATCTACTTTATTTAAATTTTTGCCATTGCTAGTCTGGAATTTAAATCAGTGTTAATTAATATAATTAAATATTTTCCAACAAAATTTACAATGTGAAAACAATTTAATTAACAAGTAAATCAATGTGGTGTGATGATAGTACTGTACATCAAAATATATTATTAAACTTATTAATTTTCAAGAAAATAAAACTTGCATTTATGCTTTTTTAGAAAAAAAAATCAAAATTTGTTAAGAAATAGCAGTATTGAGTAATATATTAATATGCTTTTCTATATTCTGAAATTACTATTGTATTAATTTAATAAAAAGGTATGCAAAATGATTCATTTAGTTTTTGATATAAATTGACAAAAATTACTAAATGAAAACATTGAGTGTTTTTGCTTTTTTTTTTTTTATATACTTTCTGCATTATATCAAGATTCTTTATGTAGTTATGAATAACACTGGATAAAAAAAATCTATGAACAAACACTACCAAAAAACCATCTATTTTAATTTACATGGTATATTAACTAAATTAATTTAAATACAGAGTTCAACAATATTACGAAACAATTTTTTATTATAAATTCTGAAATGATATAAAATGGCTACAATATACAACCAAGAGAGAAAAGTCCTGCAACAAGCAATGCTTTTTAACTTTGTTGCCATATAAAAAAATCTAATCACATTTACCTTAAAATAATTAATAAAATAGGAAGAGGCATTCTTTTTCTTTTAAAAGATCACAATTTTATTATAAAATTATTCATTTTCAAGGTGCAATAGAAAAAAGTAAAATCATATCATGGACAAAAATCTTGCAACGTTGATTAAATTCATAAAAATATTTTATAAACAATGCAATATTTTATATAGAAAATAATCATTGTGTTTTAACTTGCATTAGCAGAAGTAATTTGCATATTGGACTTGTTAGAATTTAAATATTAGTTATAGCTTCTAATTTTAAACCAATTGTAAAAGACATATTAAAAGAATTTAGATGTTTCCAGCCCAGAAATAAGCAAGCTGATTGAATGTCACAAATCTACTATGGGTAGAATCATTAAAAAATACAAAGAAACTGGAAAAACAAATATGCAGCCTAGATCAGGAAGTCCACATTGTACTAGAAAGACAGAAGATAAAGTTCTCAGAAGTCTTATAAGAAGTTCTAGGAAAAATTCAGCTCAAATGTTAACTAACAAGAGGAGTGAAATAACTAAAAAAATATTTCTGAAAAAACAACAAGACGAAGACTAAGAAACAGGCTACAGATTTAAGCAAACAAAAAAGAGACCGTTGCTTACAGTGAAATGGAACAAAAGAGAATTATGTGGTGTAGAAAATATAAAGATTGGGACATTAATAAATGGAAAAAGGTAATATTTAATGACAAATGTAGATTTTGTTTATTTAACAATGGAAATACAAAGATGATGTGAAAATAATATCTCAAATACAATAGTAGAGATAACAGACTAATCACGCTGCTAATGGTAACATTAAAATGATATTTCTACCATCAGAATGCAACTTTATTACTGGTGTGCATTTTGGTACACATGACCCTCATTAGCCATACATAAAAATGTATAGATATCTACAACAAAATATATTACGTTTACAATTAAAATAACACAAAAAGTCTAAGATTTCATTACAAAAGAAAATTTCTAGAAACTAACCTGTTGTAGACAAATTTGCAGAAAAACTGATAACAATTACAATCTACAATTTAAGACATACCTAAAATAATTTTAAAGAACAGTTTTAAAAAATTTATTACTTTAAATTGTATACATATAATACCAGTTTACAAACTGACCTATTCAAGATTTATTTCCTCCCACCCTGCAGAGTACTATGAGGATTACATTATAATAATAATATTAATAATAATTCTTTATTGTTTGAACCTTAGTTCGTTACAAGGGGGTAATATAAAGCTGAGGTTAGTGCAACAAAATAAGTTAATACAACAGATTAATACAAGATACTACAAAATGAAACACATACAGTGATATACAAAACTGAAGTTAGTACAATTTAACGAATTAATGTAATAGCCTAGTACAGGATAACACAAAATAAAATATACAGTAATAATAATTTTTAAACAAATGCAATATATTGATTATATCTTTCCAGGATTTAAATCTTATCAAATACTTTTTCTCGCTTGTTTCAAATTTTATACATTGAAAGAATACATGTTCCCAGGTTTCATACACCTGCATACTACAATTACTACAAAATTTTTCAGCATTTATTATTAGATGACTTCTTCTTGTGCTGATTCCAGCCTTCTTTGGACCACGTACATATTAGACTACTATTATATGTCCAAATATAATTTTGACCACATCAAATTTGCAGTATTGAACATTTTACATGATAGTTTTTGTCCATAAACAAATAATCCTCACACACAAAAGTTGTTTTAACACTACGATATAATTGAAAATGTTTGTTTTTTTTCAGCAAAGACCAATCTTCTTGTATGGTTTGCTCATAGCAACTCTTTTAATTAACATTTGATAGCTTTTGATTAAATGAGGATCTTGAGACAGCCATAGGAAAGAGAAACCGTGTTAATCTAGCAAATTTTTCAATGCTAACAACCATATGTAGAATTGCCAACAATGATATGTAGAATTGCCCATACTTGAACACAATTTATTATATGCTAATTTAACATAACTTTTATCATCTAATTTCAAAAGTCTAATCCAAAATGAAACTATTGATTTTATTATTACTACTGATATTCTAGAAACACCAAATTCCAAAATGTAACATTTAAGCTGGAATTTTATGGTATAACATAAAAATTTGTCGAAGATATAAAGCAAGGACAATTTCCAGCTTATCATAATAAGTAATTGCCCATACAGGAGCAGCATAAAGTAATACAGAAGAAATCATCAAACGAAATAACTTTACTGAAAATGAAACTGAATTTTAGTCTTTTAAATTGAGATACCTAAATAAGGGGACGGCGAAATTTTCCTCCGCCTCGGGCGGCTGACACCCACACTATTCTACTGTTAAAAGTATTAATTATTTGCCAAAATATTTTATAGTTGTAGGATGTTATCAATCTTTTATTTAAGTTCCAAAAGTAAGACTGTTTTTTATTTTGACATAGTACTTTATATTCTTTTAAATAGCTTTTATATAAAGCATAAGATTCATCCATATTTAATTTTTTTGCATTCTTAAACAGTTTCCACAGATTTTTTCTCATGATCAAACACTCGCTATCATATCATACATTTGTTATTTGTTGTTTGCAAGGTGCAGGTTTAACATCATAAATTAAATTTAGAAACATTGCTGCCTTTGCTATATATTCTAATAAATCATAAAATGTGAGATTTCCTCCATATTCTTGTGGTAAAACATTGTCTAATGTAACAGCAAATGAAGATTTATTCATCTCTCCATATTGCATGTTTACCAATGTATTGACTATTAGGAACTCTGGATGAAATCAGCAAGGTTATTAAAAGAAGAACAGGTGAATGGTCTGAGCCTATCTCTGATAAGACACAGAAATCATTTACAACACTAAAGTATATTTCTTGTGACACTATTATGAAATCAATTACACTGGCTCCATTGATTGCATGGAAAGTAAAATTACCTTCTTTATCTCCTGGCAATAAATCATTTAGACAAACAAAACTATTATCCTCATAAAACTTATAAAGAATTTTTCCTCTGTTATTAACTGTAGAATCCTTTGAAATTCTGAGAGCAATTTGCCAGTCACCAGTAAAACATGACAAATAATCAGGATATCCCACTCTAGCAGTAAAATCTGCACATAAAATCAAGTTAGTTCCATGGAGCAAGTAATCTTCTATAATCAACAAAGTATTTTTGAAATCATTGTCATAATTACTGTCAGGAAGGATATAGGACACTATTAACTGGATATTAGTTAACTCCTCAGTATCTAGTTGTAAAATCAGATGTCTGAAATATCAATTTAACCATAGAGATTACATCTGATCTGAGTCCGAAAATTAAGCCTCCACTGGGTCTTCCAGGTCCCTCACAACTATGAGCTATTTGATGATAAATTTTATAGTCATCAGAAAAAATTGATTCAATTGCCAATTGCAGAATATGTGTTACATTATGAACAGGCCTAAAATTAATATAATTTAAGTCTTATTACAAACATTTTAATTATATAATAACAGTTTAAAAGAAAACACTCACCAACAATATCTAAAATGATAACATTTGACAATAGTGGTTAAGATTACAATTCAACTTACAGTGTAGTACGATTATTATTACATCTCTCCCTATTGGGTAAAAATTACAACCAGGATTTACATATTACTCTTCCTTCATTATTATTTATTCTATATTTTTCATCAACATCTAGTATTCTGAAGTGTGGGTGGAAATAAATCTTGAATAAGTCAGTTTGTAAACTGGTATTATATGTATACAATTTAAATTAATAAATTTTTTAAAACTGTTCTTTAAAATTATTTTAGGTATGTCTTAAACTGTAAATTGTAATTGTTATCAGTTTCTCTGCAAATTTGTCTACAACAGGTTAGTTTCTAGAAATTTTCTTTTGTAATGAAATCTTAGACTTTTTGTGTTATTTTAATTGTAAATGTAATATATTTTGTTGTAGATATATATATTATTATTATATATTTTTATGTGTGGCTAATAAGGGTCTTGTGTACTGAAAAGCATACCAGTAATAAAGTTGCATTCTGATGGTAGAAGTGTCATTTTAATCATTAACCATTAGCAGTTTGATAAGTCTCTGTTATCTGTACCATTGTATTTGAGATATTATTTTCAACAATTATTTGAGGCAAGAAGCTCTTTTATGACTATAAAATATGGATTAGTTGACTAGGGTGGAATCATTAATTCCATGTTTGGATAGTTGAGGATCCCATAGTATGTGGTGATGGTGGCAGAGACATGAATACAAGCTCCTTTAAATAAAACGGTTTATTTGAACTAAAAGTTGTAGATGTGTTTATGAATCATTAATTTTTAAAAAACATAATAAAATAAACTGAATAATACTCAAAAAGTTGCTTACAACAATGGATGGCAGAGAGTTTGAGTTTATCAAGGCAGGTACAAAAGTCTGCTCACCAAGCAAATATAGTCCAATGTGAAGTGTCAGTGGAGTTGCCATTGTAGCAGCTGTAGTCTTTGGCTGCTACAATGGCAGTGGTAGGGTGTCTTTCACCGACTTGAATGTGATGTTGGAGATGCACAATTTTGGTAAGGTGGTCAACAGTCTTTGATGAGAGATGCTGTGCTGTCAATTTCACCCTGATGGCATGGTACTGACCGAAAACACAGGTAAAAGAAACTCCTGCCATATGTTGACGTTGTGTGTGCACTATGCTTGGCATTGTGGCCAACTGGGCACGTTGTCTGGTTGTGTCTCCCAGTGCATTGTCCTCTGAGCAGTGCTGACGTATGATCTGTGCACTCTTGCTCTGTCTGTCTCTCCATGCAGTGTGTTGTGTCATTGAAGACTGGGATTAAATAAGTTTTTGCCTTTGATTTCCCACTCCGATTGGTCATTCTCTCTCAAATTAGGCCTCTCAACCAGAGATGATCAATCTTAAGACTACATTCCTTCAATTGTTTACTTCCTGTCATGTCTTTCAATTAAACAAAAAATTGTATCTATCTGCAAACATTTTTCTTTTCTTTCTAAATCTAATAAATTGTTCACAAATTTGGTTCAGACCTATCCAGGACCTCACAAAAATTCACACCAGGGATTACAATGTATGGAACTTTAACTGCTTATGGACTTGGGAGGTTATGAATTATGAAGCATTAACATTGATTCATCAGTTTACATTAATATACTGGATGAAAATCATATACCAATAGCTAAATATTATTTTCTGATGGTGAATACATTTATCAACAGAATGGTGCACATGCTCGTATAGATCAGAAAACAAAATCATATTTTGAAAATATGGGAATAGAGACATCAGATTGTCCCAGCAATCCACTAGACCTTAATTCTATAGAAAAAATATGGGATAAGGTGAAGAAACAACTGAAACAAAAGCATATTTTAACTTTGAAAGATTTTGAGGAAAACATACAGTAGGAACTAGTATAGAAGGAAATTATTATTCAAGAATGTAAAAAGTTAGTATATTTCATGTCAGAAAGAAGTTTTAAAGGCCAAAGGTGGAGAGACAATACTAAAATCAAATTTGTAGGACTTTTATCTCTGTTTTCCTGTGTTGCAGGATTTTTGTCCATGATATGTTTATTATTTTTACTATTGCACTGTGAAAATAAATAATTTCATAATAAAATTTGTGATGTTTTAAAAGAAAAAGATTGTCTCTTCCTACTTTATTAATAATTTTAATGTAAATTTGATTAGTTTTTTTTAATATGGCAACAAAGTTACTGAAGCTAAAAAACATTGATTGTTGCAGACTTTTGTCCCTCAGTTGTATCTAACTTAAATAATTATCTTTGGTTTTCAGAGAGCTGCACTTGAATTTATCAGCATGAATAAAGATATTATAAAAAGTGAAGTATTTTATGATTTACCAGAAGATTTACAATCTGAAGTTGAAGAAATGATTGCTTGGGTCGAGTTAAGGTGTGTACAGTAAAATTATACATAAAATAGTATTATTTCAGTCTTGTAGATTTTAAAACTTATTAATAATGAACTTCTTAAAGTAAAATGTACCCTAATACATTCTATAATTCATTCACATATAAACCATTCCTATAATAATTCTTCATAATCAAGTTTTAATAAAATAATTTAATTATGCATTTAAAAACATACTTATATAAAATTAAAAAATTCAGAAATATTTTAAGAAATAACTTTATTTAACTATGTTTCAATTTAGCAGAAACTCTCATTAGATACATTTAATGAACTGAAATGTTTAAAATGTTATTAATAATCAAATTTAATAATTTATTTACAAGGAATTCTCAAAGAAGTGAAGAACTGTCTTGTCCACAGTATTTGGGTCCGGATAGTCCAAGTTCTATGTCATCTAGTCTTTTAGATATTGAAGAATTAACTTCGGCAATGAATATCTCAGGAAAAGAGGTAAATCTATAGTTTTTAATTATTCTTTTTATAAATTTTTAGATAATTAAAAATATATTTTTAAAAAAATAAAATCAGGCCAAATGTTATCATAAGAACACATGTAACCAACCTGATAATTAATTTAAATATTGAACAAACAGTAGGAACGTCTATCAGGAATGCCTAAGGCTAATTACATTGTGGTAAAAAAAATTATCAACACTACAAAAAGGTTGTTATTATTGCTTTTAAAAATGTGGAAACTGGTTTTTACACAAATAATGATCAGAATCAACATGCATATTAATTTCAATTGCAAATTTGTAAATACACTGTAAAAAGTTTTGCAGAAAATCGTATTCAAAACAGCTGTAAAAAATATTATCAACTTCTCACAGAGCGATCAAAAAACAAGAGAAAAGTTATTTTAATAGTCAATTGCCTTTTCTCTATTTAAAATCAAGCACATTCTGTCTTTCATTAACATAACCAGATCTTTAGATCAACAGAAGGGAATTTGATCCCATGCATGGAAAACAGACTTCAAACTCTTGGTCATAATTGTACTGCTTTTCATTGGTGTAGACCATGCAGCACAAGCTACCCCATAAGTTTTCTTTGGGGTTAAGATCTGGACTACATGATGGACATTTGAGTATCTTAATATTGTGTATAAACACTTGAGTTCTGTGAGCCACGTGGCACATTGTAGAAAGTATAGTTGTTGCCAGCAATTTCAGAGGCCATGGGCAGCAGATACTGTTGAAACATTTGTTGATACCTTTTGCATTCAGATTAGTGTTGATTAAAGCCAAAGTGCTGTTGCCATCCATGAAAAGATACCCTAAATCATCAGCAAACCTCTGCTACCAGTATACTGCAAAAAATTTTCTGGTTCTTTTTCAAATCATGCCACTAATACTGGCAACAATCAGAACCATCTAGATTGAACTTTTTTCATCCAAAAAAAAATCGCATTTTGCCATTACTGCTCCTACATATGATGATTTCTTGTAAATTAGATATCAAGGGCCGCTTGATATGTTGAGGCAGAAGCATCGGGCTTCTCTTTTTCTTTTTTTTTTCATGTTTTTGAAGTTACAAGAACTCTCTGTTATGTTTCACATAGTCGGATAGGTCAAGTTGTGGCTCAACTAGTCACGTATCTTCTTCGCCGAACTGCTTCTTTTGGACAGAACCTGGAAAACATAGTGTTTCTCACTGTCAGCTTTTCATTTTGCCCAGATACCTTCTTGCCAGCCTTACTCTGAATTTTATTGGAATATTTTGATATGGTATTCTTATGCCTTCCCATTCTCTTTGCTTTCTGCATGAAAAATACCCATTCAGACCTCAAACTAGCAAATCTGTCTTTTACAAATTAGTTGTGGGAAAGTATAAGAATTTCACTGAGATTCTTACACTTTTCCGCAACTAAACTTGATAGAAATTATAAATTTATTCAAAAATTACTATCATCAACAGCAGATATCTTTATCTTCACAACAGCAGTATGAGGACAAATACTATACACTCCTTTTCCTTTACAATCACAATGATGTATTGATAATTTTTTTACAGTAACATTGCACACACAACACTACACTTGTGCCTCTGGCACCACTTTGGTCAGCTTGTTTCACAACAACATCCCAATACACCCTCTTGTAAGGATGTGATTTGTTGCCACACCCACTTATTTTCATGTTATTTTATAAAAAGGGAGGTTGATAATTTTTTTTATTACACTGTAATTATTAATTAAGTAATTTGGCTATAAGTAGGTGGCTAAACCACCATCTCATATAATAATATTTTATATATCAAATCGAATTGTCTCTTCACATTGTCTAAAAATATTAAAAACATGGAATTGCAAATAGTTATTAGAAAAATGTTCATAAAATGTAAGCATAATATGCATATCTAAATATATAAAATTGCTTGTCCTGACTGACTCATTCATTCATTCATTCACTGATTCATCATCGCCCAGAGCAAACCGCTTAACCTAAAGAGGTGAAATTTGGTACACAGTTAGGGTACGTCATGGAAACGCACACTAAGAAAGGATTTTTCGAAATTCCAACGCGGGGGGAGAGGGAGAGGATTAAGGCTTAACCGGAAGAACGGCTTCTACTGCACTATTTTAGATGCGATTTTTTGTTTTCAACTACGTTTAGTCTTCATCGAGTACTTAGGTGTATTAAATTGATCACATTTCAGACATTGTTTAAATATTTTTATATATTTCAATTTTAAAAATGTTCGAACCGTTTTAAATTCGAATTTGTTATTGCGTATTGGTTCGATTATAGAACGATTGTAAACGTTTCAGAAAATTGATCAAATTGAAAATAGTTCGTTTGATTTTCGGCAATTCTCTTCAGCGGTAGGTGTTATATAACAATTACTATGGTTATTGAAATATTGGATGTAAATGGGGTTTGCTTGCAAAACCTCCGCTGACGAAGTCGCGGGTAACAGCTAGTTACTGTATATGTGTAAAAGTTTAATAACATTTATGTAAATCTAAGTAAAACATTAACTGTTCAAAAACATCAGCAACATGGATTTTAAACGTATTTAACATTTAATATAATTATAAAATATTGCGCAAAGAAAATAGTGAAAAGAACTCGTTTTGTAAGTGGACTTTGGAGTGTCGATTCTAATTACTGTACTTCATTTAAACACGGCGGCTTGTCGGCACGACATCGAAGACAGCAACAATGAGTGCGAATAATCGAATTAATTTAAAATTGAAATTAAATGCTTTTAACTATATAAATGTATTATCAAAATTTACAAATATATACGTTTTATATAACTAATCCCTTTAATTTTAAAAAGTAAAGTTCTATAACAATAATATATATGCAAGATATGTGACCAATACAGACTTTTACGTTTGGAAATACAGTAGAGCGTCGTTTATCCGAATCAATTGGGGACTGGGGTTGTTCGGATAACCGATTATGTACGAAAAAATATATTAACGTATCTCGTGTTGAAATTTTTCTCCGTTGCGTGTCGCTTCGCGTTGAATTTTCGTCGATGTTAAGCCTAACGTAAACTTTTTATAATAATAATCGTGGCTATTGTATCGTTAAAAATTATTTCTTTATTTTGTACAAACAAAACAAATATATTGAAAAATATAAAAACAATAAAAAAATTATACTTGAGAAGTTAATTTAGTATCAAATACGTAAAATATTTGAGTAGCCCAAGACATAGCCAAAGATTGCAGCGCCACAGCACTAGCAAAAATTTAAATTTGCCGACTGGAATTCTTTCGGATAAACGACGCTCTACTGTAAAATGTTTTATTTCAAACAATAGACACAACACATATTAGTGCAGCGCTTCTCGAACCTTTTACGTTACGGACCAGTTTTGTTTTTTACCAATATTTTTGCGATATTAAATAAAAAATAATTATAAAACGGGTCAGCACATGTCCGCGAACCACGGTTTGAGTAACAGCGTGGTAGCGAAGACGGGTACGAAATTCAGTGGGTCGGAAGCAAAGAGTATCGACGTCGAGTTAACCCCGAACTTTGTTTTTAATTTGTTTTACGAATCGTTGGTTAGTGAATAGTTTTGTGGGATTTAATTATTGTTTCTAAGAAGGAATTTGATGTCTTTTCAGGGCGATGCGGCGTCGGATTCGAGCTCTTTAGAAGATCTGCCTCTGACTCAGGACTCGGCCCGACTGGAGGCCTGCGTGGCCCAGCTGCGCGACATCGTGGGACAGGCGGTTCCCGGAGAAGAATTGGTGCGAATTTCTCTGGCAGCCGACTACGACGTCAACCGAGCCTTAAACTTTTTCTTCTCTTGATTCCCTTCCGTCTGGTCTCGTCTTTCCCAGAGCCGTTATTTTTCAAAGAGTGAATCGATTAGGTAGAGACGGACCCGTTCTTTCTCCTAGACCACCCGAGCTCCGGATCCACCCTCCGGGTCTTCTGGTCCTCGCCGCCCGAGCTCCGCCCGGGCCCCGGGGGCAGAAGAGGTGGTGTGGAAGCCAAATGTTTTGGACCGAACGATCACGCCGGCCGTCGAAATCGATGATTTCCGCATATTTACATTCCATTTAGATCGGTATATTTTCTCTTCTTTTCCTTTTACTCTCGATCCATCGGAATCGGTGGTCGACGTCGACTGTGACGAAAGCCGCTTTCGGACGGAAAATTGACCAATCACGTTGAAAATAAACATAAAAGAAAACAAAGTCTCCGAGTGGTTTTTCTGGTTCGGATAACGGAAGAGTGTGGCGTGGTGGAAATTAGTGCGGTTGAAGGCAGTAAGTTTTTAACATGGGTCTAGGAGTGGAGGTTCAAAAGTTTCGCGTGGAAAACACATGAAGATCTGCACGCAAGTGCCTTACCGTTTATTATGCGTTAAAGCTCAACGGTTGAATACAGACGTAATGTTTTTGTAGCCAATAGTCACGCGACACTTAATACAGCTTTGGATCGTACGGCCATCTCGAAGGATCTAAATTTGAATTCGGATATTCACCCGCTCCGCTCCGTTTGTGGAAAAGGCTTCTGATCTGACTACGAAATGTGCCACTTTAAAAAGGCATATTAATATCACGCACTCTATAGACGGTTTATTCTGTCTGATGGAAAGCTGCTAAAGGTCTAATTCTACTTTCGAGTGTTTCGAGGTAGTGGCAAATATGTGATGTTAGCCGATTGGGGTGAGGAGTTTTCGACAGCCGAGCGGTCAATACTGTCGTGTGGGCGCAGAATGGCTCACCGAGACAGGTTTACCATATAAAACCGTTTAATAAAATTATAATTTACAATATTTTCTTGATTGACGGATTATCACACCACGAAGCACGAGGATAAAGTTCAAGTAGAGTTCGAAAAGTTCGTTTCCATTTTCTACAGTTCGGCGAAGACTGTGAAATAATCATCGGCCCCGCGGCGAATGGCACTGCTTCAAGTGGTTTTTCTCGGACGAACCGACGAGCCTGGAGGTCACATTGAGGTTGCTTCCACTAGATCCGAAACGTTCTTTCCCAAGATTCGGCGGGGACACACGTCACACGTCCAGGAGGATAAGACTATGAACCAATAACTTTTGTAACTTGAATCGCTCGGTTTTATAGATTTGTTAACCTCAGTCGCCTCTCCATTGTTCTCTCTTGTCACCTGGTGAACATTCGAAACCTAATGGAGGGCGCGGGAGAGGTCAACGTTGCGACTGAATTTGATTCCTCTCTCTCGTCGAGTTTTCTCGACTTTATTCCTTTCCGTTTAAGGAATTTTAAAAAAAATTGCATTGTTCAATCGAGACACCTAATCCTTTCCATTCGCGTCTGAAAAGGAGCACTTTAAATTTCCGATCTATACCCTTCATTCGGACCTCTCAATCGACCCCTGTTCGGGTCCTCACAAATACTTTATGGCAAAGATATAAAGATATGCAAGCTAACTAAGCATATAAAGTGCATCTAAAATCTAATCTAGGTGGCGTTTGCAGTTATACAAAGGAGAGAATTAGAAAGGTTATCGGTCAATTAACCGAAATTTCACGTTTTTGAGTCGGGTAAATTATTATTCTGATACGGAAACATTAAGGGAGGCAATAGAAATGCTTCTTTCTAAGATTTTCTTTTAAGATTTGAAAAAAACATTTGCATTTTAATAGTTGTATAGTTAGTTTGGGGTTATCGATTAATTACATTAGAATTTCTGAGCTACTTTTGATTCTTCACCTCCTTATCGTATACAATAATGTACTTTTGGCAAACCTTTCTCCTTTGTCCGAAAATAGTTCGTGGGTCCCCCGACATTGAAGAGACGATTCAGAAAATATTTGCAGAACATTTTAGTTCTGCAAATATTTTCTGAATCGTCTCTTCAATTTTTAAACTGTTAGTTTATCCTAAACAAAACCAATTGTCTTGATATTTAGAATGCACTGCTGTTTGAAGAGAACTATGAGTAATGCAAAATCTGCAATCCAAAGTGAACCTGGCAACAGTAGCAGGATTACCACTGACGACACAAGTATAACCAGGCCCGCCGTAAGCGGGTGTGCACCGCACGCGGGCGGCACGTCCAGGGGGCGGCAAATCAAGCGATCGGTCACGTAATATTCAAAGTCATTGTCCCAATACCCGCCCTACTTATAGCATAAGAAATGTCTTCACATGGAGAAAAAATCCGACCGGCGCGCAATTACTATATTCTTATTTATATTATAGCGTTAACAGCGCCTCTATTGGCATTTATCAGAATTAAGATGCAATGCGAAACGTGTGTAGCCAGGTTGAACCATCCGGCGGCGCCCGAAAGCCAAGTACTCATAGTCATGCTCTATTACAGAAGTTGACAGGACTGGAGAAATTAGGAATCCCTACAGAGCATCCTTCTCAATTTGTACTTGTACGCATTCGAACAGTTCTATCGCATATCAAATTGCAATTATTTTGTTAATAATTCTTCTGACATGGGTCTAACAAGTAAGTTTAATTAATGATCTTTTAACTTGGTTAGGATTTAAATCTGAAGCTTAAAGACGATTCGTGTAGTGAAACAGACATTGACGGTATTGATTTGTTTAATGAAATCAATACTTTAAAGTTGCATTTTCCAGAAAACAAGTCTAATGATCCACAAACCTTATTACAATATCTTTTTACTAATGACTTAATTTCAACATTTCCGAACACAGAAATAGCAATGGAATATTACTTACATTGCCGGTTTCGGTTGCATTTGGTGAAAGGTCCTTTTCAAAGTTAAAATTATAAAAAAACAATTTAAGATCAACAACACACCAGCAAAGATTAAGTAATTTAGCTATATTTTCAATTGAATATGAAATCTTAGACTGCTTGGATACATGAAAATTGATAGCAGATTCGCAAGCATAAAGGCAAGAGAAGTTCATTTTCTATAGATAAATATTTATATGGTTTTACACTTAAGTAAACAAAAATAACTTAGTAATAATAAATAGATTTTCTTTGTAAAGTATTTCTTTTCTTTTTTCACACCCTTATGAGTCAACACTAAAGAGCCTTTCTGGCAAGCTCAGCGTAGGTAATCATAGTTAAACAGGGGGCGGCATAATCGGTATTGCACACGGGCGTTCAAACTGCTAGCGGCGCCCCTGAGTATAACCCCCGATAAACGAAAGAAAAAGCGCAGACAATATGACGCAAGTTACGTTAAGTTCGGATTTTCTTGTTTTCGTAGCAATTCCGACATTCGACAGCCTCGGCGTGTCATTTCTTTTCCAAGTTCTCGCCAATGACAGCCTTTGACGTGCGAAGTTCGAAAGACATCTGGAAACGGTGCACGCAGATTATGTACTTAAGTTTTTTATTCGAAAAGAGTTGGCAGAAGACTAATGTCAAAAGATGTCACGATATCTCAAAGCGTTGGAAGCTTCTTATATAGCGACTATGAAAATCGCTAAATGTAAGAAAGAAATCGCATACTATTGCCGAGAATTTGTTGCTTCTGGCAACTGTAGAAATGTGTTGCATTATAAATGGAGATGGAGCTGCGAAGGCATTAAGAACTATTCTACTGTCAAATAATAGTTTCACGGTTTAATGTGGAAATGATCCGCGCAAAGTTAGAACCAAACGTCGATCGTTTGTGCAATTCAAAACAAGTTCAATTTTCACATTGATGTTTATAGTTTATGAAAATATGCAAAACATTATTTTAATTTACATTATTATAACTTTGTTCAGAAGGAATAAACTCCCGGTATACAGATATTACCCATTTTGTTTGTGCAAAGTGTGTAGGTAAGTATATCTAGTTTTTAATAGTGAAATTGTATTTTTGCTTCATATTTGCAATGAAATCTCATTTAATTTGTAATAAAAGAAAATAAATACCAAATACAGAGCAATAAACACTCGTACGCATGCCAAGGGAGGCGCAATTATAGGAGAGCTTCGATGGAGGAGGAATACTGTAGAAAAGGTTGGGAACTGCCGATGTAGACAATTTTTCGACTCTGACGTATAAGATTTGTTTTCGAATCCATATTTGTGCCGATGTCTATACAGGGTTATTAAGGTCGAATCATCGGATTTCAGACGTAACAATAAGCGATACATTGACTACAATACCATATAGGGGAAGGTGGGGCAGGATGATAACGTTAAGGTTTGAAAAGTCATAAGATGGCAACCACTTTAACGAGAACGATAATTTTTTCATTCTCGGCAACTACAACATTTGGTAATATATAATACAATATTTAATTTTTGAAAAACGTTTTTAAAAACAAGAAAATTTAATATTTTAAAATTATATGTAAATGCGCCATCTTGCCCCACCCGTGGGGTAAGATGGGGATATTATTTTTATATACAAAAAGGACAAATTAAAATTGTTAAACTGTCATTTTCTTCAATATT
>NW_019385078.1:143072-150708 GCF_000671375.1 Centruroides sculpturatus
ACCCAAGAAGGAAGGTTGGGAAGGAAATTTCTACAAGGGACAAGCAATAGACGAAACAAAGGAAAATATACAAAAATTAGAATAAAATATATATCTAATATGGCTAGTGTTACCACATGTCCGGTTTTCACCCGGACAGTCCAGGAATCAACTCACTGTTGGGTGAACTATTAATTTTGTCTGGGAATATCGTGCACAACCTGTAAACCTTTTTTTTTCCGTTCTTTTTTTTTTGCTTGTACAATTTGCATTTGTACATGTCTCCAATATCCAATAAGTCATCAGTAGTTGTTTTTTCTTAATTTAGTTACTTACATTACTCCTACCGAAGTCTCCGTAGTCCCTAACTGTAACTGATTTAGAACTGCCATGCACTGCATGCTATTCTTCGCATTGCAAAATGACATTGCACATGCGTCAGGAACTCCTGTTCGAACTAACCTCACCTGCTGTCCGGGTCAGCAATTTTGAAAAGACGGCAACACTAAATATGGGTACAGCCACAATACAAAATGATCTTTACTGAATCTTGAACATAAGACGTAAGTTTATGACACATAATTGACAAAAATTTAATCCTTCCAAAAAGTTGGGACTTTAAAACGCTGTGGGATGCAGGACAAATTGTTAAAAAGTGGGACGCCTGGTCACCTTATTTTAGCTGCCTACTGTAACTACCTAAGAAAAATCTTTAAAGATGCTAAGTTTTATCCTAATTTATTTGCTGAATAAATATGTATTGATGTTTGAAATAAGTTTGGAAAAGAAGTCAATACAGAATGAATTAGAAGTTTTATACAAAAAGAGAAATATACTGGAAGAGCAGTTAGGAAAAAATATATTAAACACATTCTGTAATTTCTTATATAATTTTACCAGTTTACATAATAAAATAAGAACTGAAGAGGGGCATAGAGCCTGAAATGCATATTCATTGTAAATTCATTTTTTTGCCTTTCTTGCAGGAGACTCACTTTTCTGAGACTTGAAAACAGTTGAAAAGGAACTATGTTGGGACATAACATTTTATACTTTTTAAATGAAAAAGATTTATGGCTTTACACATACACAAATTATGCTGTTTTTGTATCTTGGATACTTGATAATTCAAAAATCTGTCCATTTTTTTACTGTGCCTACAGTGTTGTTTGATCACGACCACTGAACTACAAAATACCAAAGATTTAGCCAAATCCACTGGGACCTACTTCCTACAAGGTTTGTACAGTATCTTTTTTTATGTAAATATTTTTAGCTCTCTTAAATTTGTTATTGCTGAACTTAAAGGTTTAATGTAGATGTGTTACTGCTTAACCAGTTTTTAATAATACTATAAATAATTTAATATTAGTTTGTATCTATCTAAATTTTTTTGCCAATTTTCAAAAATATCTAATTAACTCTAATAAAATTGTAAATAAATTTCTGTAAATAGAGTTAAGAAGAGATTTTTTTAACTATTGAATCTTTTTCTCTCACTCTTTTTATCATCTTGAAATGATAGTTAGTTAGTCACAAAAGTCTACTTACACACTTAAAAAAAACCATCAACAAGAGCTGAATAACTTTCCTGGCTATTATGAGATTTTAGTTAAAAAAAAAAAAAGAACTTTTATATTATTAAGCAAAAAAAAGAAAATTGTGTGTGGTGCCATCTGTTATCAGATTTTGTTATAAAAGCTTTATAAACTTTTAATTACTATAAAATGGCAAAAATCTTAATTTTGAGAGTAGGGATGAGTTTTATAAGAGTGAAAATGTTAATAATGAATAAAATATTCATTAACTCCTGCTCCTCTTGAGATACACGACCGTCCTTTATCTCCCCATCCTCTTGATCTTTCACCACCAAAATTTAATAGCATCAATGCCCCTCGCATACAAGCTACCGTGCCAAATTTCCTTACTTAATATTTACTTCATCCCGAGATATTAAGCGAAATAGACGTCAACACACACGCACACTTACTAAAATTAAAATAGATTTTAATTATTCAATAGTGGATATTATGTACATTAATAGATTTTAATTTTATTTACAAATGTATACATAATTGTGCGTTTCAGACTCATCATCAGTATAAAACGTTAAAAACGGAGGAAAAATAATACTAAGTTATTCACTAAAATAATAGATTTTAATTTTATTATCAAATGTATACATAATTGTGCGTTTCAGACTCATCATCAGTATAAAACGTTAAAAACGGAGGAAAAAAAATGATAATTTTGTCACAATTTTAATAATTTTTTTCATCATTCTGTTTATTTTAAATTAAGTATGCTATTTCTATTTTCATTTAATTATAAAATGTACAAGGTTAAGCTTTAAATAAAAATTAAGAAGTATTANATAAATATATTGAAAAATATAAAAACAATAAAAAAATTATACTTGAGAAGTTAATTTAGTATCAAATACGTAAAATATTTGAGTAGCCCAAGACATAGCCAAAGATTGCAGCGCCACAGCACTAGCAAAAATTTAAATTTGCCGACTGGAATTCTTTCGGATAAACGACGCTCTACTGTAAAATGTTTTATTTCAAACAATAGACACAACACATATTAGTGCAGCGCTTCTCGAACCTTTTACGTTACGGACCAGTTTTGTTTTTTACCAATATTTTTGCGATATTAAATAAAAAATAATTATAAAACGGGTCAGCACATGTCCGCGAACCACGGTTTGAGTAACAGCGTGGTAGCGAAGACGGGTACGAAATTCAGTGGGTCGGAAGCAAAGAGTATCGACGTCGAGTTAACCCCGAACTTTGTTTTTAATTTGTTTTACGAATCGTTGGTTAGTGAATAGTTTTGTGGGATTTAATTATTGTTTCTAAGAAGGAATTTGATGTCTTTTCAGGGCGATGCGGCGTCGGATTCGAGCTCTTTAGAAGATCTGCCTCTGACTCAGGACTCGGCCCGACTGGAGGCCTGCGTGGCCCAGCTGCGCGACATCGTGGGACAGGCGGTTCCCGGAGAAGAATTGGTGCGAATTTCTCTGGCAGCCGACTACGACGTCAACCGAGCCTTAAACTTTTTCTTCTCTTGATTCCCTTCCGTCTGGTCTCGTCTTTCCCAGAGCCGTTATTTTTCAAAGAGTGAATCGATTAGGTAGAGACGGACCCGTTCTTTCTCCTAGACCACCCGAGCTCCGGATCCACCCTCCGGGTCTTCTGGTCCTCGCCGCCCGAGCTCCGCCCGGGCCCCGGGGGCAGAAGAGGTGGTGTGGAAGCCAAATGTTTTGGACCGAACGATCACGCCGGCCGTCGAAATCGATGATTTCCGCATATTTACATTCCATTTAGATCGGTATATTTTCTCTTCTTTTCCTTTTACTCTCGATCCATCGGAATCGGTGGTCGACGTCGACTGTGACGAAAGCCGCTTTCGGACGGAAAATTGACCAATCACGTTGAAAATAAACATAAAAGAAAACAAAGTCTCCGAGTGGTTTTTCTGGTTCGGATAACGGAAGAGTGTGGCGTGGTGGAAATTAGTGCGGTTGAAGGCAGTAAGTTTTTAACATGGGTCTAGGAGTGGAGGTTCAAAAGTTTCGCGTGGAAAACACATGAAGATCTGCACGCAAGTGCCTTACCGTTTATTATGCGTTAAAGCTCAACGGTTGAATACAGACGTAATGTTTTTGTAGCCAATAGTCACGCGACACTTAATACAGCTTTGGATCGTACGGCCATCTCGAAGGATCTAAATTTGAATTCGGATATTCACCCGCTCCGCTCCGTTTGTGGAAAAGGCTTCTGATCTGACTACGAAATGTGCCACTTTAAAAAGGCATATTAATATCACGCACTCTATAGACGGTTTATTCTGTCTGATGGAAAGCTGCTAAAGGTCTAATTCTACTTTCGAGTGTTTCGAGGTAGTGGCAAATATGTGATGTTAGCCGATTGGGGTGAGGAGTTTTCGACAGCCGAGCGGTCAATACTGTCGTGTGGGCGCAGAATGGCTCACCGAGACAGGTTTACCATATAAAACCGTTTAATAAAATTATAATTTTTTACAATATTTTCTTGATTGACGGATTATCACACCACGAAGCACGAGGATAAAGTTCAAGTAGAGTTCGAAAAGTTCGTTTCCATTTTCTACAGTTCGGCGAAGACTGTGAAATAATCATCGGCCCCGCGGCGAATGGCACTGCTTCAAGTGGTTTTTCTCGGACGAACCGACGAGCCTGGAGGTCACATTGAGGTTGCTTCCACTAGATCCGAAACGTTCTTTCCCAAGATTCGGCGG
The DNA here is from genome assembly GCF_000671375.1 of Centruroides sculpturatus. Classification (NCBI taxonomy): domain Eukaryota; kingdom Metazoa; phylum Arthropoda; class Arachnida; order Scorpiones; family Buthidae; genus Centruroides; species Centruroides sculpturatus. Next base: position 147,336 of record NW_019385078.1, read on the forward strand.
GGACACACGTCACACGTCCAGGAGGATAAGACTATGAACCAATAACTTTTGTAACTTGAATCGCTCGGTTTTATAGATTTGTTAACCTCAGTCGCCTCTCCATTGTTCTCTCTTGTCACCTGGTGAACATTCGAAACCTAATGGAGGGCGCGGGAGAGGTCAACGTTGCGACTGAATTTGATTCCTCTCTCTCGTCGAGTTTTCTCGACTTTATTCCTTTCCGTTTAAGGAATTTTAAAAAAAAATTGCATTGTTCAATCGAGACACCTAATCCTTTCCATTCGCGTCTGAAAAGGAGCACTTTAAATTTCCGATCTATACCCTTCATTCGGACCTCTCAATCGACCCCTGTTCGGGTCCTCACAAATACTTTATGGCAAAGATATAAAGATATGCAAGCTAACTAAGCATATAAAGTGCATCTAAAATCTAATCTAGGTGGCGTTTGCAGTTATACAAAGGAGAGAATTAGAAAGGTTATCGGTCAATTAACCGAAATTTCACGTTTTTGAGTCGGGTAAATTATTATTCTGATACGGAAACATTAAGGGAGGCAATAGAAATGCTTCTTTCTAAGATTTTCTTTTAAGATTTGAAAAAAACATTTGCATTTTAATAGTTGTATAGTTAGTTTGGGGTTATCGATTAATTACATTAGAATTTCTGAGCTACTTTTGATTCTTCACCTCCTTATCGTATACAATAATGTACTTTTGGCAAACCTTTCTCCTTTGTCCGAAAATAGTTCGTGGGTCCCCCGACATTGAAGAGACGATTCAGAAAATATTTGCAGAACATTTTAGTTCTGCAAATATTTTCTGAATCGTCTCTTCAATTTTTAAACTGTTAGTTTATCCTAAACAAAACCAATTGTCTTGATATTTAGAATGCACTGCTGTTTGAAGAGAACTATGAGTAATGCAAAATCTGCAATCCAAAGTGAACCTGGCAACAGTAGCAGGATTACCACTGACGACACAAGTATAACCAGGCCCGCCGTAAGCGGGTGTGCACCGCACGCGGGCGGCACGTCCAGGGGGCGGCAAATCAAGCGATCGGTCACGTAATATTCAAAGTCATTGTCCCAATACCCGCCCTACTTATAGCATAAGAAATGTCTTCACATGGAGAAAAAATCCGACCGGCGCGCAATTACTATATTCTTATTTATATTATAGCGTTAACAGCGCCTCTATTGGCATTTATCAGAATTAAGATGCAATGCGAAACGTGTGTAGCCAGGTTGAACCATCCGGCGGCGCCCGAAAGCCAAGTACTCATAGTCATGCTCTATTACAGAAGTTGACAGGACTGGAGAAATTAGGAATCCCTACAGAGCATCCTTCTCAATTTGTACTTGTACGCATTCGAACAGTTCTATCGCATATCAAATTGCAATTATTTTGTTAATAATTCTTCTGACATGGGTCTAACAAGTAAGTTTAATTAATGATCTTTTAACTTGGTTAGGATTTAAATCTGAAGCTTAAAGACGATTCGTGTAGTGAAACAGACATTGACGGTATTGATTTGTTTAATGAAATCAATACTTTAAAGTTGCATTTTCCAGAAAACAAGTCTAATGATCCACAAACCTTATTACAATATCTTTTTACTAATGACTTAATTTCAACATTTCCGAACACAGAAATAGCAATGGAATATTACTTACATTGCCGGTTTCGGTTGCATTTGGTGAAAGGTCCTTTTCAAAGTTAAAATTATAAAAAAACAATTTAAGATCAACAACACACCAGCAAAGATTAAGTAATTTAGCTATATTTTCAATTGAATATGAAATCTTAGACTGCTTGGATACATGAAAATTGATAGCAGATTCGCAAGCATAAAGGCAAGAGAAGTTCATTTTCTATAGATAAATATTTATATGGTTTTACACTTAAGTAAACAAAAATAACTTAGTAATAATAAATAGATTTTCTTTGTAAAGTATTTCTTTTCTTTTTTCACACCCTTATGAGTCAACACTAAAGAGCCTTTCTGGCAAGCTCAGCGTAGGTAATCATAGTTAAACAGGGGGCGGCATAATCGGTATTGCACACGGGCGTTCAAACTGCTAGCGGCGCCCCTGAGTATAACCCCCGATAAACGAAAGAAAAAGCGCAGACAATATGACGCAAGTTACGTTAAGTTCGGATTTTCTTGTTTTCGTAGCAATTCCGACATTCGACAGCCTCGGCGTGTCATTTCTTTTCCAAGTTCTCGCCAATGACAGCCTTTGACGTGCGAAGTTCGAAAGACATCTGGAAACGGTGCACGCAGATTATGTACTTAAGTTTTTTATTCGAAAAGAGTTGGCAGAAGACTAATGTCAAAAGATGTCACGATATCTCAAAGCGTTGGAAGCTTCTTATATAGCGACTATGAAAATCGCTAAATGTAAGAAAGAAATCGCATACTATTGCCGAGAATTTGTTGCTTCTGGCAACTGTAGAAATGTGTTGCATTATAAATGGAGATGGAGCTGCGAAGGCATTAAGAACTATTCTACTGTCAAATAATAGTTTCACGGTTTAATGTGGAAATGATCCGCGCAAAGTTAGAACCAAACGTCGATCGTTTGTGCAATTCAAAACAAGTTCAATTTTCACATTGATGTTTATAGTTTATGAAAATATGCAAAACATTATTTTAATTTACATTATTATAACTTTGTTCAGAAGGAATAAACTCCCGGTATACAGATATTACCCATTTTGTTTGTGCAAAGTGTGTAGGTAAGTATATCTAGTTTTTAATAGTGAAATTGTATTTTTGCTTCATATTTGCAATGAAATCTCATTTAATTTGTAATAAAAGAAAATAAATACCAAATACAGAGCAATAAACACTCGTACGCATGCCAAGGGAGGCGCAATTATAGGAGAGCTTCGATGGAGGAGGAATACTGTAGAAAAGGTTGGGAACTGCCGATGTAGACAATTTTTCGACTCTGACGTATAAGATTTGTTTTCGAATCCACATTTGTGCCGATGTCTATACAGAATTATTAAGGACGAATCATCGGATTTCAGACGTAACAATAAGCGATACATTGACCACAATACCATATAAGGGAAGGTGGGGCAAGATGAGAATGTTAAGGCTTGAAAAGTCATAAGATGGCAACCACTTTAACGAGAACGATAATTTTTTTTTATTCTCGGCAATTGCAACGTTTGGTAATATATAATACAAAATTTATTTTTTGAAAAACGTTTTTAAAAACAAGAAAATTTAATATTTTAAAATTATACGTAAATGCGCCATCTCGCCCCACCCGTGGAGTAAGACGGGGATATTATTTTTATATGCAAGAAGGACAAATTAAAATGGTTAAACTGTCGTTTTCTTCAATATTGGCGCAAGAACG
>NW_019385078.1:150737-250980 GCF_000671375.1 Centruroides sculpturatus
ACCCAAGAAGGAAGGTTGGGAAGGAAATTTCTACAAGGGACAAGCAATAGACGAAACAAAGGAAAATATACAAAAATTAGAATAAAATATATATCTAATATGGCTAGTGTTACCACATGTCCGGTTTTCACCCGGACAGTCCAGGAATCAACTCACTGTTGGGTGAACTATTAATTTTGTCTGGGAATATCGTGCACAACCTGTAAACCTTTTTTTTTCCGTTCTTTTTTTTTTGCTTGTACAATTTGCATTTGTACATGTCTCCAATATCCAATAAGTCATCAGTAGTTGTTTTTTCTTAATTTAGTTACTTACATTACTCCTACCGAAGTCTCCGTAGTCCCTAACTGTAACTGATTTAGAACTGCCATGCACTGCATGCTATTCTTCGCATTGCAAAATGACATTGCACATGCGTCAGGAACTCCTGTTCGAACTAACCTCACCTGCTGTCCGGGTCAGCAATTTTGAAAAGACGGCAACACTAAATATGGGTACAGCCACAATACAAAATGATCTTTACTGAATCTTGAACATAAGACGTAAGTTTATGACACATAATTGACAAAAATTTAATCCTTCCAAAAAGTTGGGACTTTAAAACGCTGTGGGATGCAGGACAAATTGTTAAAAAGTGGGACGCCTGGTCACCTTATTTTAGCTGCCTACTGTAACTACCTAAGAAAAATCTTTAAAGATGCTAAGTTTTATCCTAATTTATTTGCTGAATAAATATGTATTGATGTTTGAAATAAGTTTGGAAAAGAAGTCAATACAGAATGAATTAGAAGTTTTATACAAAAAGAGAAATATACTGGAAGAGCAGTTAGGAAAAAATATATTAAACACATTCTGTAATTTCTTATATAATTTTACCAGTTTACATAATAAAATAAGAACTGAAGAGGGGCATAGAGCCTGAAATGCATATTCATTGTAAATTCATTTTTTTGCCTTTCTTGCAGGAGACTCACTTTTCTGAGACTTGAAAACAGTTGAAAAGGAACTATGTTGGGACATAACATTTTATACTTTTTAAATGAAAAAGATTTATGGCTTTACACATACACAAATTATGCTGTTTTTGTATCTTGGATACTTGATAATTCAAAAATCTGTCCATTTTTTTACTGTGCCTACAGTGTTGTTTGATCACGACCACTGAACTACAAAATACCAAAGATTTAGCCAAATCCACTGGGACCTACTTCCTACAAGGTTTGTACAGTATCTTTTTTTATGTAAATATTTTTAGCTCTCTTAAATTTGTTATTGCTGAACTTAAAGGTTTAATGTAGATGTGTTACTGCTTAACCAGTTTTTAATAATACTATAAATAATTTAATATTAGTTTGTATCTATCTAAATTTTTTTGCCAATTTTCAAAAATATCTAATTAACTCTAATAAAATTGTAAATAAATTTCTGTAAATAGAGTTAAGAAGAGATTTTTTTAACTATTGAATCTTTTTCTCTCACTCTTTTTATCATCTTGAAATGATAGTTAGTTAGTCACAAAAGTCTACTTACACACTTAAAAAAAACCATCAACAAGAGCTGAATAACTTTCCTGGCTATTATGAGATTTTAGTTAAAAAAAAAAAAAGAACTTTTATATTATTAAGCAAAAAAAAGAAAATTGTGTGTGGTGCCATCTGTTATCAGATTTTGTTATAAAAGCTTTATAAACTTTTAATTACTATAAAATGGCAAAAATCTTAATTTTGAGAGTAGGGATGAGTTTTATAAGAGTGAAAATGTTAATAATGAATAAAATATTCATTAACTCCTGCTCCTCTTGAGATACACGACCGTCCTTTATCTCCCCATCCTCTTGATCTTTCACCACCAAAATTTAATAGCATCAATGCCCCTCGCATACAAGCTACCGTGCCAAATTTCCTTACTTAATATTTACTTCATCCCGAGATATTAAGCGAAATAGACGTCAACACACACGCACACTTACTAAAATTAAAATAGATTTTAATTATTCAATAGTGGATATTATGTACATTAATAGATTTTAATTTTATTTATAGTAAAATTTCATAAACGAATTTATAATTTAATCATTTATCAGATATTCCGACTGTTATTTTTTCCATGCCAAAAACTTAGGAGTGGTCCTTTTCGATCTGACGAGAATTTCACGAGACGAACGTGCTTCTGGAGCAGCAAGTTCATTCCTATCTGTCAATGAATCCAAATTGAATCTGCAGGTGCCCAGCAACATTTGAAACCGAAATTCTTCCAAATCTTCATCGTGGTCATCACGTGTGTCCTCGTTGCCGTATTTTTCCATAAAAGATTTAAAATGGTCGCCGCTAGCTTCTCCGACATTCTTTGCGATCCGAATATTTTTTAAACCTAGCAATTTTTTCGTTTTATCCACAATAGAATTTTTCCTTTCACTTTTTTCGTCCTCCAACGAAGATCCTCGACCGAAGCCGAGCCAATGATTTGGTATGAAAGTCTTATGAGAAATCGCTGACATGGCGATTAGCCATAGTTTTATATTGGTTCTGAAATAATAATTTGACGTCACGGCTAGAAATTTCTTTTTTTTAACTTTTATCTCGTATATACTTACTCGGTTTTCTCTCTTATAATAGTTTTTAACTGGATCCACCACGATTTCAATCCCATTGTAGGAAGTAAACGTGCTGGTTATGGCCGGCGTTAACGATAATTATACAGCAATAAACGGACTATTGTTAACGAGTTATGAGTATTGTTATTAACTATTATATAATTATTGAGTGAAATACAGTTTAAACCTACGCTTAACGTGTACCTGTGGAAAACAAAATTAGAATTTTGTGAGTACCAGTGTTATACGCGTTATACGGGAATTCATTGTATTAATGAAATTTTCAATGTTAAATTTCATTGGAAAATTGACGATGATTTACATTTTATCGATAATTTGGGCAATTGTTTGCATGGACATGTTCCATTCTCCTCTAAGAATTTAGGAGAATCTTATGGAATACTGTATATTGCAATCATCATAACATAAAATATCGTTTATTCGTCTTTCATTTCGATGACAATTTTTTCGTTAATATATGTTTCTTTAATAGACGGAAATGTAATTTGTCATTTTTTCATAATTTGTCTTCTGCAAATAATATTTGCCAATGCTTTAGTGAATGTGAGATAATAAGATAGACCGTATGCCACAATTATGCCGATTGTTACGGGTCTGATCCATAATTTTGACTCTTCCTCTTTGTGGACACTAAGAGAGACTTTTTAGCCTTCAAAACTTTAATAAGAGGGGCCTGTATGGCGCCGAGATCTTTACGAAAGTAATTGCAGCGGCGGCGGCACGGTGGTTTGTAAATTGGCATTCGGTAATGCGGCAACACTTCTCCACGCCACCCAATCGTTTATCAATATTGTGGGATTTTTCAAATTTTTGTGGCTTTAGCCTTGGCCGTGGGACCGACGCACAATTCAGAATTTGCGAATTTAGCAGGACAAAAGTAACAAAGCCGATATATCAAACGACAATCCACAGAAACTTCAACGACACGCGGCCCGCTTGTATTGTTAATCGCTGTTTAAAAACCACTTTCGACTCCATTAGTCGAAAATAGCGCCGGAACGCTGACGATCGCTTTTTTTTTTTCGGCTGCCAAATTAAATCTTTTGTTGGTGTTTCACCAATCACCAATATCCTCACCTCACTGTCGCCAAACAAAGGGTTGTTGATCAAAAAAGCATTTTACACAACATTATCCCACATACAACACTTGAACTTATCAGACAACAGACAGAAATATTTAACTTTCATCTCAAGTCACTGGCGGTAACATTCTATGAACAGGGGATTGCAAACGAGAGGATCTGCATAGGGACTAATAGGGCTTAAGCACTGGGCCCCAAGTGTCAAGGGCCCACAAAAATTGAATTATCATCATACATTTTTAATACTTTTTCATTAACAATGAGCACTTATCGAATAGTAAAAAATAGTTAATATTAATAATATAATAATAATGATAATTTATAGTATATTTGTTTTATTGTAATCAATGTAAAGATTCTTAATCTAACAAAAAATGGTACCCCATTGGGCTTCAATAAGCCCTAGGACCCGAAAAACCTAGATCCGCCCCTGATTGCAAAGCTCGTTCACAGATATCACAAATGTTTCAATCTTCCCGGTGATTATGTCGAAAAGTAACCATGCTAAACCGAAATCGTATGACACTACTTGCCAGTTGATTCTACCAACATGCCACTTTTGGCACGCGTGCCATAGGTTCACCACCTCCTAATTGAAAAAAAGATGATCAGATGATTAACCGAAATTGTATGACACGTTATTTGCCAGTCTCTTGTGAAGTAGTGATTGTAACAGCTGAAGACGAGACCAGATATGGAAACCTTATGAATAGGGTTGACCCAATTAACTATACGAATTTCTTGTGCAAACCGGAATTAATTTTATTTCAATTCAAAAATTTGTCCTTGAAGGAGTAAGATGACCGGCACTACTATTGTTAACATTAACAAAGATCGTGTAATCTCTCAGGATAATCCAGCAACAAGCACTGATAATAGCGCGCACACAACAACTACCACTAATGATACTACAGACACTTCCTCATCCATCACTGATAACACATTGATTTAGTTAATATGCTCTCACTTTTATTTCAGGAAACACTAAATATACAGGTACAGATCCCAGATAAAGACCATGAATACCAAAAACCAACACGTCAAAAATAGTAGGAAAAACACTAAATTATGTAAACACTCACTACCACACTACAACCATTTAATTTCTACACTCTCACATCTTCATATATTAGTTTGTGCTGGGACACTCACAGTAGTGACACATCACGGACTGAAAATACAATTTTAAAAGGCTCTTTTAGTATGGTACCTACATGTGGAGATAGCCGATCAGCCTAACATGGCAGCCTACAACTCCGAGGATCCGAGATCGAAAAACCCCAAGAAATTTTCGAGGGATGATCCGTCCGGATATGTGTGGTTCCGTCCTTCACTGTCCAGCCGCCTCCATTGTGGGACTGGCTTACTGAAAAAAGCCCTCTTATTAACAAAGAGAGTTAAAATAAAAAAAAATAAAAAAAAAGGTGGAAAGAGTGAAAAGTAAAAATACTAAATTCCATTTAGTCTGTGTTGGAATGGAAAAGCCATGCAAGATTAACCAATCATAAACTACCTAACATGTAAGAGTTAGGCTGTTTTTCTCTTTGGCTAATTATGTTAAATTTTTACTTTTTCGACTGTTATAATAGAGGGATGGCGTTATAGCAGACTGTTATAGCAGAGGGAGAGCATGGCGATCCGACAGAAAATGACCTCCCCTAGATTTTTACATTTTTGGATTCGGGACACCTTGAAACGCAGAGAAATGCAAAAAAATGCTGGGCTAATTTCTATACGTATGAATATTAGTATGTGTGTATGTACGAGGTATGTTCAAAAGGTATCGTACCTTTGGTCGGCAAAAATACATTTATTGATTTTGAGGTACAAAACCCTAATCCCCTTCAAAGTAGTCTCCTTGGTAATGTATACACTTCTCCCAGCGCTCCTGCCATTGCTGGAAATACTGCTGGAACGCACCTTTTGGAATGACCATCAGCCGGTCCGTCGCATTCCGTATGATGTCTTCTTTTGACTAAAATCGGGTTCCTTTTAGAGGCATTTTCAGCTTGGGAAATAGCCAAAAGTCACACGGAGCCATGTCGGGAGAGTACGGAGCGTGACGAACCACAGGAATTTTGTGTTTAGCGACGAAAGTCCGAATCAGATGCGCAGAATGGGCGGGTGCGTTATCATGACGGAGCTGCCAAGTTTTGGTCGACCACAGATCCAGTCGTTTGCGTCGCACAGCATCACAAAGACGACGAAGGACCTCCTGGTAGTACTCCTTTGCGATGGTTTGGCATTATGGTGCGTACTCACGATATACCACCCCACGGGAGTCGAAAAAAACTGTCAACATGACCTTGACATTGCTGCGGACCTGCCGCTCTTTTTTTGGCCTCGGAGATCGTCCCCGAAAGCCTGCTGAATCTTGCGAATGGTTTCCGCTTGAGAATCGCCAAACTTTTGGCAACATTTGATGCAATATCGCTGCTCACGTTGTTCAGTCATTTTCCAACTTAGTGGAACCGATGAGCTCTCACTACACGTCCTCACTCATGGGCCGACTGCCTGCGACTGACGCTTCCTGCAGGCGGGAAAAAATTCAGGACTGTGCATGACTGTCCCCTCCACAACGCTACCGAAAGAGACCTCCCGTGCATCATTGGTTTACGCGGGAAAAATAAAGGTCCGAAACTTTTTGAACACCCTTCGTATGTATGTATGTGTGTGCGTGACACGATTTTCTTCACCCTGTTTGAAGCTTAATAACTCCCTTGTGTTTTGTTGAAAATTTCTTAAATTTTGCAGGGAGGTTTTTGTTTATTACAGAGATTGATGCTATTAAATTTTGGTGGTTAAAGGTGGAGGGGTTGGGAGATAATGTGTATATCCAGTAGGGTCGGACTTAGTGACGATTTTACTCATGATTAGCATTTACAATTTTTTTTTTAAATAAAATCTGCTCCTACCCTCTAAATTAAGCTTTTTGCCGTTTTATAATAACTAAACATATAAAAAGATTTTAATAAAATATAATAACATGGTGCCACTGAAATTATAAATGTTGCCGGGAAAGTTGAGCAACTCATTGCTGGTTTATTTGTTTCTCTAATCAAGAAAACTGAAAAACTACCGGTAAGTACTGTACTTTTTTTTTTATTTGTTCTACATTGATATTACAGATAATAATTATCATTTATTTTTTCCTGATTTTAAAGAAATAAGATGTTATTAAAATACGCGTTTACTTTAATTTATCAACAAAACTTTGTTAAAAATGAAAATGAATTCATGATGAATTTAATTTTTGCAGATGGCGTGGTAATACATTATGGAAACCACGTGGATGTGGTATGGTGGTTTGAATTAGTGTTTTTTGAAAGTTGAGAAATACTATAAGACGAAAAATAATTTTTGAATGTGAAATCAGCTATTATAAAGATGAGAAAGAAAATAGACAATAGAATAAGAGTGCTTATTGAAAATGGCGTAAATCAGGGACATAGAACAATGTTTGTTGTTGTCGGAGATAAAGGAAAAGATCAGGTGAGCATATGTATTTTAGATCAGCGGTTCTCAAAATTATCTATCCGCGATAGAGACAGGAAAAAATACTCTTCGATGATTTGCTTTCTTGACTCTTGATTCACATTACATGTGACCAAGAAGTTGATGTCATAAGTTCAAGGTGTCCCCCATGAAAATGTCTGTCAGGATACCTTGAGACACTGGGTATGTCTGTTTTAATCCCTTCCCCAACGACAGGGGTTCCACATTTGGAGTTAAATATCATCCAAAGCAGGCAGGTACATGGGGTGAGGTGGTCAACTCATGCAACACTTTCAAAAGAGTGCCATTTTCAGATTACATATTGAAAGTCACATTCATTGCAATGTACAGTATAACAAGTTACATTACTTAGTTGGCTTCTTTGATAATTTATGGACTTTTACCCTCAGATAATCTAGGTTATTCAGTTATGTGCCTCACAACTGTTAGCATCGAGAGGAAATTTGGGCACGTGCAGTTTAGGGGGTATGGCTGTTTGAAAGGTTTTCTTCCATAAAATTAATTGATTCTAGACTAATTTGACTCGAACATTTCCAAAACACATATAATTTTTGGGAATAATCCATATAAAATATGCTATAAACAAAGAATTGTAGTAATACTTACCGAGTGAGCACTATTTGAAGATGCCATTGCTTAAGCTCGTTTTCGTTGCAGAGCAGCTCATTGGATGGCGGACATGTACAAAGCTTGTCACGTGACATTTGTCGGTGCTATTTGGTCACGTGATTACTCATCTCAGACGTGTTTCCTGATAAGTTATTCTTTCTGCGAAAAATTCGCTGAACTTTGGAGACATCATTAATAGAAATATTAAAACATCATTCCATTCTAAATATAGATTAAAATCAATATATAATAATGTATGATAATGCAATAAATAACTAATAATTTTGTTCTTCTTTTAAATGGCTTAATCTCTTTCATGTCATAAACAAAATTGTATAATATTTATTTACATCAAGACATTACACATCTTATGTTGCATCTGATTAATATTTATCATCATAATATATATCAAGATAGAATTATTGTCGTTAGCAAGCGGTTTTACATTTGTTATTTCATACAGTCAATAATAATAATAAGTCATTTCTAATTACAATAAAAATACTATAGTATATTATGATCTATCACGTGATGTCTCCAAAGTTCAGCGAATTCTTCGGAAAAAGAATAAGTTATTAAGAAACACGTCAGAGATGAGTAGTCACGTGACAAGCTTTGTATGCATCTGCCGTCTGATGAGCCGCTCCACAACGAAAACAAGCTTAAGCAATGGCATCTTCAAACAGTGTGCACTCAGTAAGTATTACTACAATTCTTTGTTTATAGCATATTTTATATGGATTATTCCCAAAAATTATACATGTTTTGGAGATGTTCCAGTCAAATTAGTCTAGAATCAACTAATTTTATGGAAGAAAACCTTTCAAACAGCTGTACCCCCTAAACTGCACAAGTGCCGAAATTTGGATTAAAATATTTGCACCAAACAAAGGTAATATTTTAAAAAATCTTGGGAGTTATCAAAATTTCACCTTGTTACAAGTGAACATTTAAGGTCATTTGAGAATTCTTGCATTATCTAAGATATACAAAATGAACCTTATTTCACTAATGTGACAAAAGATTCAAAAGAGCATTAATGATTATTATATTATAATTTTAGACTGTACTCTGGATATCAACAGAATTAATTGAATGTCTTTGGTTATTCTAGCAAGGTTCTGAATACTTATCCAAAGAATATTTTAGCAATTTTTGCCTGTGAAGTTAACTACTGAAGCTGGTTTGACTGAATTAATATTGCAAGAGCTGGAATCATTAGGTCTAAAAATTGAACATGTGAATAGATGGGGCTATGATTAAATTTAATTGATCACCTTGTAACTTCAAATTGGTTTCGTTAAATTTGGCAAATAAATCAGTCATATAAGCTATGTCATTTTTTGAATTAATTAAATTGAGCTGCAAATCATTGTCTTTGCTTTCTAGGAATTCCAACACTGAATCAAAGAGTGCCACTACCATATGACATTGGGCTAAATAACAGCTATAATAATTATAAATTACTGATAAATTTGACCTTAGAGAGAGGCATTAGGTGTCATCTCATATTAAATTTAATAATTAAAGAATAATTTTAGATTAAACTGGGACTCAAACCTGCAACTGTCACTTGCCATGTGGATGCGTTAAATTATGCTACCTGGACTTCCGGTCCTATATCCTCTTCCAGTATAATTAAAATTATGATATAACCATCGTTGGTTACTACAATGCCGACTGGGGCACATTCAGCAGCAGTCATTGTAGCTTTATTATAATGTATTGGGTTTTCGTTAAGATGTTTATGTTTGTATTTATATGCCTTGTCAGGTATGTGATGGCTGGCTGAGTACCTTATGTGGGAATTTACATGATAAAGGTGCTAGTTTTTTTGTTCAGAGATAGAGTTTCCCTGATAAAATATTTTTACAGGACCTGACTTTTCTGGCTTTTTTGAATAAATCCTATTATGCTACTTTATTGATACTTTGATCCTTTAGACACATTTTGTTGGGGTTTTCTATAGGAAACTTGTAAATTTTTATATTTCAAATGTACATCTGCAGCAAAAATGATTTAATTTCATAGTTTATCGTTTGATGGCACTAATTTGACTAATCTTCTTACAAAGGGGAACCCATCCTATACATGGAATAAATGATGTTTCAAGAGATGTTGGATGTATTTATTTGAGAAAAATGAAAATGAGGATCATTTTTGTGTCCAGTTCCTCCAAGTGCCAAAAAATGGTCTCAGAATTTACAACATATACATAAACATACATGATACCTGAGTATCTAATAATATCTAACCAATTCCTCATTGGTGAAGTGGTAAGAAAAATAAATTTGAAGTGGAGCATTAGCGAAGCTTCTTCTATTAGGCTAACAGAATTGTGCTCGTTCACAAAACACATTCAATAGATTTTGATTAAACTTTGTCATTTCCCATTAATTGGGATATGGAATCCAAAAATGCAATAAAAAATGGGGTCCATGATTTTGTTTTNGAGAGCTTCGATGGAGGAGGAATACTGTAGAAAAGGTTGGGAACTGCCGATGTAGACAATTTTTCGACTCTGACGTATAAGATTTGTTTTCGAATCCACATTTGTGCCGATGTCTATACAGAATTATTAAGGACGAATCATCGGATTTCAGACGTAACAATAAGCGATACATTGACCACAATACCATATAAGGGAAGGTGGGGCAAGATGAGAATGTTAAGGCTTGAAAAGTCATAAGATGGCAACCACTTTAACGAGAACGATAATTTTTTTTTATTCTCGGCAATTGCAACGTTTGGTAATATATAATACAAAATTTATTTTTTGAAAAACGTTTTTAAAAACAAGAAAATTTAATATTTTAAAATTATACGTAAATGCGCCATCTCGCCCCACCCGTGGAGTAAGATGGGAATATTATTTTTATATACAAGAAAAACAAATTAAAATGGTTAAACTGTCGTTTTCTTCAATATTGGCGCGAAAATTGAACTTGTTTTGAATTGCACAAACGTCGATCGTTTGTGCAATTCAAAACAAGTTCAATTTTCACATTGATGNAATAAAAAAATAATTTTGGATGACACAATAGTCACAATTATTTTTTTAAAAATGGGAAATTTTCATCACGCATCGACAAAAATTCAACCTGGGCTGACACGCAACAGAGAGAAATTTCAAAATTGGATAGGTTAATTTCATCAAAAATGCATCGTGGCCGGCGAAGTTTGAATGATTGCACCCAAAAGCAGCGATAACAAAGAAGATTGGAGAATGAGAACAAGACCCGCCTTGAGCGTCAAAGTGATTCCGCTTAGTAGTGAGTCTCCGAGACATAGTCTTGTCCCAAATATGGTTTTGCCGTTTTACTTGTAGATGGATTATACAGGATTTGTTAAAGAATAATAAATAAACAATGGCTTTTTTTCTTTTTTCAGAGCCATGTAGATTTATAGTTGTGGATTAATAACAGAATAAAACTACTTTAATTTAATAAAAAAATTTTTTTTAATCTTAATAATTCAGCAATTATAAAAAATTAATTTTGATTAATTTAACTATTAATTAGAAAAAATAGATAATTGAAACATTGGTGAGCAATATCATATGTGCATAGTAAATCAAATGCTGTCTTATTTTGTCAATGTGTCATACTGTAAGGGATTCGAGGGTCAGGGAATCTGTACAATGTAGGTTGGAGAAAGTCGTGGAATTTAAAACAAAAATATGTATAGGAAACTTGTATATGCATAGAAAAATCTATTGCAATAAAGATGTCGGTTTACTGTAGGTATAGAACAATTTTTGAGTCTTCCTGATTCATCATCAGATAGAATATTTAAACTCATTTGAACTGTCAATTCTAACCAATTTGGTCTCACTTTACAACTCAACCATGAAAGCTTGGTTAAAGCACACTTTCTGGACATTGATTGTTACTTTAAAAATAGAGTATAAAACCAACATATAAAGGAAATATACAGCACACCTGTTATAATCCTGTTTACCTCATGTGATTCAGTTTCATAAACTCTCAGCTTTCAGAATCCTCATCAGATGAGTGCATATCCTCTATGATAACATCAATGAAGCCTTGAGAGAATTAGTTCACATCAAGAATCTAGTCATGAAACATGGATAATATAGATAAATCATACAAAGATTGATTGCCTCACACAGAAAATGTAGATCCTATATAAAGAAATGAAAATAGTTGCCAAATAGACCAAAGAGCTGGACCATATATGTTTAGGTGATCAGCATTAAAGAAACAGAAACATTATGTAATCCCCAGACATGAAAGTAAAGAATTGCATATACAAGATAGAATTGATGTTTTGGCAAAGGTTAATAACTTTCTCAAAAAGATATAAGTTCATATTGAAGGAGCTTATTATGATAAGCATTTGCTCACAATGTGTGCTGAACTTGAGAAAGCAGCTAGACTCTACCCACAAGAAAGGCAATCCATAAAATGGACATTGGCCAGGGATATCAAAAACATTTTAAATAAAGGACAACAACAAAAATAAGAAAAGAAGTATTTCATAACTTAGTTCCCAGCTTGATCAAAATAATTACAAAATAGAGGGATGACAATAACGTAGTCATTACCCTATTTGACAAAGCTAAGATTCCTGCCATTAGTAGAAAAGTACCAAGAGGAGTTTAGGAAGGTATATTAAATAAGTAAAAGCACAAGAANGATGTGACTATGATTAAATTTAATTGATCACCTTGTAACTTCAAATTGGTTTCGTTAAATTTGGCAAATAAATCAGTCATATAAGCTATGTCATTTTTTGAATTAATTAAATTGAGCTGCAAATCATTGTCTTTGCTTTCTAGGAATTCCAACACTGAATCAAAGAGTGCCACTACCATATGACATTGGGCTAAATAACAGCTATAATAATTATAAATTACTGATAAATTTGACCTTAGAGAGAGGCATTAGGTGTCATCTCATATTAAATTTAATAATTATAATTTAATTAAATAATTTTAGATTAAACTGGGACTCAAACCTGCAACTGTCACTTGCCATGTGGATGCGTTAAATTATGCTACCTGGACTTCCGGTCCTATATCCTCTTCCAGTATAATTAAAATTATGATATAACCATCGTTGGTTACTACAATGCCGACTGGGGCACATTCAGCAGCAGTCATTGTAGCTTTATTATAATGTATTGGGTTTTCGTTAAGATGTTTATGTTTGTATTTATATGCCTTGTCAGGTATGTGATGGCTGGCTGAGTACCTTATGTGGGAATTTACATGATAAAGGTGCTAGTTTTTTTGTTCAGAGATAGAGTTTCCCTGATAAAATATTTTTACAGGACCTGACTTTTCTGGCTTTTTTGAATAAATCCTATTATGCTACTTTATTGATACTTTGATCCTTTAGACACATTTTGTTGGGGTTTTCTATAGGAAACTTGTAAATTTTTATATTTCAAATGTACATCTGCAGCAAAAATGATTTAATTTCATAGTTTATCGTTTGATGGCACTAATTTGACTAATCTTCTTACAAAGGGGAACCCATCCTATACATGGAATAAATGATGTTTCAAGAGATGTTGGTTGTATTTATTTGAGAAAAATGAAAATGAGGATCATTTTTGTGTCCAGTTCCTCCAAGTGCCAAAAAATGGTCTCAGAATTTACAACATATACATAAACATACATGATACCTGAGTATCTCATAATATCTAACCAATTCCTCATTGGTGAAGTGGTAAGAAAAATAAATTTGAAGTGGAGCATTAGCGAAGCTTCTTCTATTAGGCTAACAGAATTGTGCTCGTTCACAAAATACATTCAATAGATTTTGATTAAACTTTGTCATTTTCCATTAATTGGGCTATGGAATCCAAAAATGCAATAAAAAATGGGGTCCATGATTTTGTTTTCGCGATATAAGGTCATTTCACAAACACATGTTACAAAGCGATATCACACAATGCTTTACAGTCACCAGCACGTCTTGTATGGGCTTATAGAATCAAGTTCATTCTGAAAATTTAGTGGATCAATTTTGATATAGCTTTGCCATTTTCGATTAGTGGAGGAATCCAGAAATGTAATGTGGGTCCATTAAATGTAAAAAATCAAGCAATGAATTGCTTAACTTTCCCAGCAACATTTAAAATTCTGGTGGCACTATCTGTTATGATATTTCATTTAAAAACTGTTTATATTTTTAATTATTATAAAATGGCAAAAAGCTTAATTTTGAGGGTAGGGAGGATTTTATAAATAAAACTGTAAATGCCAATAATGAGTAAAATTGAGGTATATGACATATGACCGCCCTTTATTGCCTCACTCTGTTGACCTTAAACCACCAAAATTTAATAGCATGAATCTTTCTAATACACAAACCTTCCTGCAAAATTTCAGAAATTTTTAAAAGCATAGTTATTAAGCTTTAAACAGGGTAAACAAAATTGTGCCACACACATTAACATCCATGCATAGAGAAAAAACTCTGAATATTTTTGCATTTCTCAATGTCTCAAGGTAATCTGAGTCCAAAAATGTAAACATCTTGGGGGGGGTAATTTTTTGATCGATTGCCATACTTTTCCTCTGTTATGTATATGAGAGCCAGGAGAGTAAAAATAGGAGTCCATGACTTTGTTTTTGGTATACAAAGTTTACAGTGACAATGTCCATGCTCTCTGATGTGACAAGTGCACCTAATGGAATTTAGGCCTAGGAGTCAAAAATAAAAACAATATTATATATGCCTAACGGAAAATAGGTGTGAAAAACAAAAAAAAAACACAAGAACAATGTAATTGCCATTGATTGTTTTGTTCTTGAATTGTCTCTCTGTACCTGGCCAGTGCAAGGATCATGTCTCCTGTGGCCTGCCGGTGCAAGGATTGCCTTTTTTTGTGACAGAAAGTGCAAAGTTCAGCTGTTTGCATTTCTCAGGTACTGTACAAGAATCACCTCTTCTATGTGTAACAGGTGCAGGGATTGCTTCTTTCTTTTCGGCTCTGCTTCAGTTCTATCACAATACGACAAAGTAGTGCGATGTCCTAGTTTTTCTCTCTACCTTTGATGATTGTGATTTAAATCTACTGTAATCTCTAGATAAACCTATATTTTTTTAAATATTTGCTGACCTGACCTGTTCATGTGTATTTGCATGTTTATAACTGATTGTGGCAATTTTTGGATTTTTGGTAGAAGTTTTGTGACAGAAATGTTATTCACAAGGACTATGAGATATTTAAATTATATTAAAAAATAAAAATTTGATAAAACTACAATTAAATCCATTGTTATTTTTTTAATAGATTTAATATATTTGTTGATTCGTTAATACTTAATTTAATTTTCTGATGTATTAACAGTTTGACTTTGCACTGATAATTATATACAATTTATATGAATTTTATCTAAGGTAAATTGAATAACATGTGATGGGGTATTATTTAACTTTTTCATTGCAAAACTCACGTATGTTGTTATTCAATATTCAATATAATTTTCTTGTTGAAATTCCAGAAATGCCATTTTTTTAATGCATTTCTTGATGCATATCAGAATTTTGTGGCAGTTTTGTGAAAAGTGTGTTTATGTGTTGTCAGGGTCATGGGAGAACATTTAGCAAATACATCCACACATAAAAATGAGTGTACGCGACAACTGGGTGCCAGTCAACTGGACAATTCACAATGGGCGATAGTCAAGTGGACCATGGTTAACTGGATGACAGAAACTTAAAAATTTTTTACATGGTTAGCAAGCATATGATTGGGCAAATGCTTTTTATTTATTTACTTTTTTTTGTAAATATTGTTAAAATATATATAAAAATAAATATGGTTAAGACTTATGAAGTATGAGTTACAAATTATTTCCAACTTAGGAAAAGGAAATGCTTGGAACATCTTACTGTATCATCGTTAATTATTGTATGTCAGAAGCAGCTAACAAAGCACATCAAAGAAAAGCAGTTCTTCAAAAACAAATTCTACCAAAGAATTGCTTTTCTTTCATGTAATTTGTTAACTGTTTCTAATTCTTTTGAAGAACTTGCCGTCTTATGTATAAGAGCAAATCATTTTCACAAATAAAATTTAAAATAAAAAATTTTATTTTGAATTTCTTGTCTTTTTTTGTTTTACTGTATGTAACATATATAAATATGTTTGTTAATTACAAAATCGTTCCTTTAACTCATTTAACTTGTTTCTTAAAAAATATTATTTAAATTTTCCTGGTAGTAGATCAATATTAATAAATAAAACAAAAAATTTTGTATTCTGTCACCCAGATGTCCGGTTCTCAGTTAGCAGTAGCCCAGTTGACCATTGCGTACTTGTTGGTCACCCAGTTGACGGTGTCCCTAAATATGACTTAGCACTGAAATGTGTTGTGATGTTACCTTATACTAAAATAAAGAGTATCCACACATATTCAATAATATGATATATTTCATTCCACACTTAAATCTGTCACTATTAGGAATCCTATAGAACAAAATGATAAAATTCATTCTACAGTTTTGGAATATTTATAAAATTAATCAGCATTTTTCTTTTTAGGTGGTTATACTTCATTATATGCTATCGAAAGCGGTCATCAAAGCCCGACCATCTGTATTATGGTGTTATAAGAAAGAACTCGGGTTTAGCACGTAAGTACATTTGCTGTAGGCAATTGATATTATCATCCAAACCAAATAATAAAACTCTACAAATTTCAAAAATTTATGCAATAAGAGAATACAGTTCTATAAAACAAATACTGAATGGTTATGAGTTTTGAATAATATGGATGAACTGTTAATACAAAACTGAAGGAACTTAAAAATTTATACTTTGTATTAATGAGGTTCATATTAAGCTAAATTTACAAAACATTAATGGTCATACCAACAAACAGCAAGAGCCACATTTTTTTCCAGTTATTTCACTATGTTTTATCTTGCTTAGATATTAAGTTTGTTTATTTATTTTATGTATTTATCAGCCTATTCCAACTCCATGTTATATGCAGAGTTCTTACCACCTGGAAAGTTGTGGATTTTCATTAGTGTTTGGAAAGTCATGAAAAGTTAGGAAATTTAGTCAAAAAGTTGGGGAATTTGCCTCCTTGACTGCCTTTTTGATTTTTTGCTGACAATATGTTGATAAAGTGTAGCTGTCTGCAGGCAGTAAGAAGTAATGTGGTGCAATGCAACTTACGAAAAGGGATTCAGAATATTTTTAGGACCTAAAATTTCTCCCAAACATACACAGGATTTTCCCAAAAATTTACAAAGTACAAAAAAAATACTTTTTAAATTAAAATTATTTATCATTTTTCATTTTAATAATTTTAATTGCATAACAAAACAATTTCTGTTTTTTTTCTAGTTTATTAATTTATAAAGTTCAGGAAATTTATTAAGAGATAAATTTAATAAATATATATATTTTTTGACAAGACTATGTCTTGTTTATAAAATCGTACTGCCGTTTTAAGTTACCAGCATAGAGGTATGAACAAGTACATGTTGAGAGTTGATATTTGGCACAGAGTATTAAGTGACCAAATCATTTGCACATAAAAAATCCAGACTTGTAGGTAGTCAAGGGACTGAGAACCGAGTCAAAATAAAATACAAAATGGCGACCCTCTTCTTCAAGCAGGCAAAACAAGCACCTCACCCCACCGAAGTCAGGTGGGGGAGAGTTTATTTAAGAATAAGGTCAGAGTTCACTTCTTTCTAAGAAGAAGAGAATACAGTTCTATAAAACAAATACTGAATGGTTATGAGTTTTGAATAATATGGATGAACTGTTAATACAAAACTGAAGGAACTTAAAAATTTATACTTTGTATTAATGAGGTTCATATTAAGCTAAATTTACAAAACATTAATGGTCATACCAACAAACAGCAAGAGCCACATTTTTTTCCAGTTATTTCACTATGTTTTATCTTGCTTAGATATTAAGTTTGTTTATTTATTTTATGTATTTATCAGCCTATTCCAACTCCATGTTATATGCAGAGTTCTTACCACCTGGAAAGTTGTGGATTTTCATTAGTGTTTGGAAAGTCATGAAAAGTTAGGAAATTTAGTCAAAAAGTTGGGGAATTTGCCTCCTTGACTGCCTTTTTGATTTTTTGCTGACAATATGTTGATAAAGTGTAGCTGTCTGCAGGCAGTAAGAAGTAATGTGGTGCAATGCAACTTACGAAAAGGGATTCAGAATATTTTTAGGACCTAAAATTTCTCCCAAACATACACAGGATTTTCCCAAAAATTTACAAAGTACAAAAAAAATACTTTTTAAATTAAATTTTTACGTTTGAACGGCATTCTATTGTATGAAGCATTCTGATTTAATGCTTTCCTTGCTTAACGTCTAGCGCTACTTCTACTCCCAGAGAAAAAAATCGCACGTATTTTGGCTACGAGTAAATATTAAGTTGCTAGAAAATTAATTTTCTGGAAGAGTTTTGTACTCCCAGGAAATATCCCTACGGCTGTATTGTTTGTAAATATTTTTCTCTATCTTGCTCCGTGTGATCCGACGTATCTAAGGTTGCTTATGTCTTCAAAAGAGTAAACTAGATTACTTTAATTTTAAAAATAAAAAAGTCTATCAGTCTATTGGACATATTCAAAGACACATTACTCATATCATTGAAGACTGTTTATCTTTTGTACAAGAAGAAAATGACGCAAATTACACAAGATTTAAGTTAAATATTAATTATTATTAACATTTTATAATAAATTAAAATTAATCACAACATATAATGTAGATACATGCATTAATTATAATAAAATTATGAATATTTTAAGATTTTATTATGATTTATAAATACATACATTATCCATTGAAATAAATGAACAATTGAACAATCTTGAATTTATATATATAAATTTAAAAATGAGCAATTATCTGTAAATAATTCATACTTTTATCGAATTAGTTGTATTTATTTTATTAAGAAATAATCTCTTAAGAGAGAGATTCTTGAATTTTCTTTTCAATATCAAAGAAAATCCACGAGATAAAAGCGATAAAAAATAAAAATGTGAAATTTCACACTTATATTTAATAGATTCTCTTCTAGATATGTATTTATACAATGATTAAAAAAGCAAGCAAAATCAATAATAATACTCTTAGTTCACGTTGCTGTAAGAAGTTTATTAACCGCTAAATTTTAAAAATTGTTGATTACATTTAAATAAAGTAGAATCACAATTAATTGGATATGTTCAAGGGAGATTTCGCATTACCCGGGGTAAACTATGGTAAAGTACTTTGTCAACAAAAACAAGAGAATATACTAAAGAACAGCTTATTTCACTAATGACCGAGCGATATTCCAAAGGGATTCCAAAAAATTTTAAAATCAATCTCCGATGAATTACTCAGCAATGTGAATTTAAAAATTATTAAAATTTTAATTGTTTATTATATTCGGTTATTATGCAAAATAAATAAATAAATATATTTTTTTATAATTAAGAAAATTTATAAATTGTTGTTGTAATTTCTCGCAGATGGCAGTAAGCATTATTTACTTTAATATTGTATTTTTAACTACCTTTTCAAGAATAAAATATTTATGTAATATTTAAAAAATTATAATATAATTAATAATAATTTTCCAATAATTTATTTTAAAATGATTAATATTTATTATATTTTCGAAATAAAAAGAAAATAGATGAGAAAATAGAAAAGAAATAAAAAAGNCAAAGTAGGTTGGAGAAAGTCGTGGAATTTAAAACAAAAATATGTATAGGAAACTTGTATATGCATAGAAAAATCTATTGCAATAAAGATGTCGGTTTACTGTAGGTATAGAACAATTTTTGAGTCTTCCTGATTCATCATCAGATAGAATATTTAAACTCATTTGAACTGTCAATTCTAACCAATTTGGTCTCACTTTACAACTCAACCATGAAAGCTTGGTTAAAGCACACTTTCTGGACATTGATTGTTACTTTAAAAATAGAGTATAAAACCAACATATAAAGGAAATATACAGCACACCTGTTATAATCCTGTTTACCTCATGTGATTCAGTTTCATAAACTCTCAGCTTTCAGAATCCTCATCAGATGAGTGCATATCCTCTATGATAACATCAATGAAGCCTTGAGAGAATTAGTTCACATCAAGAATCTAGTCATGAAACATGGATAATATAGATAAATCATACAAAGATTGATTGCCTCACACAGAAAATGTAGATCCTATATAAAGAAATGAAAATAGTTGCCAAATAGACCAAAGAGCTGGACCATATATGTTTAGGTGATCAGCATTAAAGAAACAGAAACATTATGTAATCCCCAGACATGAAAGTAAAGAATTGCATATACAAGATAGAATTGATGTTTTGGCAAAGGTTAATAACTTTCTCAAAAAGATATAAGTTCATATTGAAGGAGCTTATTATGATAAGCATTTGCTCACAATGTGTGCTGAACTTGAGAAAGCAGCTAGACTCTACCCACAAGAAAGGCAATCCATAAAATGGACATTGGCCAGGGATATCAAAAACATTTTAAATAAAGGACAACAACAAAAATAAGAAAAGAAGTATTTCATAACTTAGTTCCCAGCTTGATCAAAATAATTACAAAATAGAGGGATGACAATAACGTAGTCATTACCCTATTTGACAAAGCTAAGATTCCTGCCATTAGTAGAAAAGTACCAAGAGGAGTTTAGGAAGGTATATTAAATAAGTAAAAGCACAAGAACTAAGTCGAGATATCCAACAATATTGCTAACAAGGAGGATCAAGTCTATAAAGAAAAGAAAGCCTCATCTACAAGAAATACTCTTTGAGGTCCACCAAAATAGTTGCCACTCCACTTATACAGCTTTTTGAAAATGTTAAACAACATTTTCAAAAGGCCAATAAGGCCTGTAGTTGAAAGAACTACTATCATAAAAATCGAAAACCAGCAGAAATGGTAAAAAAAAAACTCATGTTAGTGAACATTTTCAAGCTCTTAACATTCTAAATTCGAATTGCATGAGACAATGCCTTGATTCAAAAGTTCAGGCTTGTTGATTGGTGGACTGGATACTTTTAATCTCTCAGACCAGCGGTTCCCAACCCTTTTTCATTAGTGTACCCCTGTGGCATTTCAAACTTTCCAACCAGCAACACATGCTCAAATCTCACACTGCATGTTTGTAGAGAGTGTCGCCACATTGAATTTTATTTTGACTCAGTTCTCGGTCTCCCAAGTACCTACAAGTCTGTTTTTTTATGCGCGCATGATTCCCTACTCTGTGCCAAAGTGCAACTTCTGACACTTACTCCTTCATACCTTTAAGCTGGTAACAGAGCAGGCAGTACAATTTTCTAAACAAGACATAATCTTGTCAATAAAAAACTAATAAAATACTGAATAAATAATAAAAAAAATTACCGCTTTTAGAGAAAATCTGGAGAAACTAGCTATGTCCTTTTCCTTCCTAACAACAAAAAATACTTTTTATAAACAAAAAAATACTTTTTTCAAACAATACATGGGAATATTGTTGAGAGATAATAATAATAATAATGGTAACATATCCCACCATCAAAAGTCCGTAGCATAATCACTAATCACGTATAATGGTATTCCCACTACCATTGACTGACTGTGTAACATTTATTGATCTGTTGCATTGTAGAATTGGCAGCATAAGTTTTTATTTCTATTTTTGCATTTTGAAATGTATAATAAAGTTTTTGATTATTGCAAGGAACATTTTTTACCTAATAATTTTTTTATATTATTAATTTGTGATGCATAATACAGTCGACCCACCTATAACACGGTAGATACGTTCCGTTCTTTATGAATCAATTTTGTACGAGTCCTTGCCAATCACAGCCCGACACGTGTGAAGTTTATGGACTACGGCTGTTTGAAAGGTTATCTTCCATAAAATTAATCGATTCTAGACTAATTCAACTCAACATTTCCAAAATATGTATAATTTTTTTGGGAATAATCCGTATAAACTATGCTATAAACAAAAATTTGTAGGATTACTTA
This sequence comes from Centruroides sculpturatus, assembly GCF_000671375.1. NCBI lineage: Eukaryota > Metazoa > Arthropoda > Arachnida > Scorpiones > Buthidae > Centruroides > Centruroides sculpturatus. The sequence goes on from NW_019385078.1 coordinate 172,559, forward strand.
CCTAGTGTGCACCATTCGACACCGCCATTGCTCAAGCTTGTTTTCGTCGCGGAGCAGCGCACCAAACGGCGGGCGATTTCTGATAAGTTATTTTTCTGTGAAAACTTAGTTGAACTTTGGAGACATCATTAATATAAATAATCTTTATGGCCGTTGAATAAGAAATGTTTCTTTTACAAGAAATGTATAAAATTAGATTGTATTAGTGCTGTATTAGACTTACGGTACCTAATTTACATACTGTACAGACAATAGTAAGCAACTTACTCGCCTAAACTCTCCATAGTGTGGCGCTGGACAGCGGAAAGTAGTTCGGCTGCTCGATGACATTTTACCGAATTATAGGAGTTTTTACCAGGTTTGTACGGATACCGTCACAATTTTTTCTCCGTCTTACAGGAATCGTAATTATAGGAACCCGTGTTATAGGAGGGTCTACTGTATATTATTTTTCTGTCATAATAACTAACTTTTTTCTGTACCCCTAAACAACCTATTGCATATCTCGGGTTGGGAATCGCTGTCTTAGACTATGTGATTATGAAATGAAGCATGTCTTCCAAACTAATGGAAAAGAATCTTCAACCTTGAAATTAATGGCCGCATTTCTCATAACAGCTTCATATATTTTTAACAGATCCAAAAATCTGAGATTCCCAAGGTGCCCAACCCAATCAATGAACCTGCATATGTTGAATTGAAGCATTCCATCTCGTGCAGTTTGAATTATGAAAGTTAAGAACCTGAAGATGTCATTTAATATGGAATAAAACATTTGCTAACATAAATTTTTTTACTATTTTTGCTGGTTTTTGTAATATCAGTTTATTTAAAGTTAACCAGTATTCACTAGTTGTTTGTTGAAAAGAACTTTATTAAAACACAGGATGAAACTAGAATATGTGATCAATAAACCATAAGAGGTCATTGTCAAGCTACGTAAAATAAACTCATAGCATTATAAATTAATCAAAGCACCTATAATAAAAAATTTAAACATAATAAGATAGCCATCTTTTGCTGTGTGGATATTGTTCCGATTCTTTGAAATGAAGTAAGTAAATACAAGAGCGTTATTAGTGAATTTAATAAGAACCAAGTAGGTGTTGCTATGAAAGTAGAACAAATACATAATAATAATGAGGTCCATTACATAGATATAAATATGTGGCTAGAAAAAAAAGAGAGCTTAACCATGTCAATATACATGAACCCAATCTATATATACTTTTAATCTAATATATTTTCTGGTATAAATTGACAGCATTTAGATCACTATCCAGAAGTTTGTTACAACACAAGAAAAGAAGGAGGACTTACAGTGGGAAACAGTTTATTGAAAAACTTGGGTTAATCTACAGATATCCAAAGCAACTCCAGAATGTCTATAATGGAATAAGAAAGAGCAATAGATGATTGGAGCAGCTTCCAAAAGATTAGGCTTATAGGAGTACAATTCAGCAAACTCCTCAGAGTGTACATTAATGTGACCTTTCCGGTCAGCACCTCTTTAGTGCCCTGTCAGGATTGACACCACCATGTTTATCGGAACATGGAAGCCGAGACGGCAATTACTACGTCACACCGTCACACGAGTGGTCCCGTAAGTGGACAGATGGATTTGTAATGTCAGCCAATCGAGAGACAGCATGTGGAAAAGATTCAAACTACACTTAACAATTAACAAGGATTTAATTAAAAATAAATTGGATAAGATACAGAGGTTCTAAAGTTGGTTGCGGGGAGAGAGAGTTCACATAATGAGCACAAGTTGCATAAATACCTGGTGATAAAAGGTGATTTTCCGATGGAGCTCTGGTTGGGTGATAATAGTTCCGATAGTGATTAGTTCCACTATAATATCCACTAGTACAATGATGGCACAAGTTATCCAAAATGGGCACTGGTCAATGATATTCTGGGAGTAATTGATGTGGGTTTCCTTTGACAGAGGGACAGACGATGACTGACTTTTTTCGGCCGTCTCTGGCGATATTCACGGATGATATCGGCTGTCCAGAGGTTAAAAGATCGCGAGAAAGCATCCTGTTGCCTTTGAGAAAATGTAATGGGACGCTTTCTCAGGTAGCTATGAACAACAATTGTTACGTAACTCGAACAATATTAATATTAAAGTCTAGTTCGAATATAGGAATTTCTGCTACCTCACATTAAAGATAAAGTTGATGCAGTTAAACTGATTTCACTAAGAGAAATGACTATCTTTGATTGTATTAGGAATGACAAGATCAGCAAACAGAAGGTCAGAAAGCAGAGTACATACCATACCTATAAAAATAGGCAAAACTAGAAGCAAAGTAGCATTTATTGGAAGCATGCTCAGAACCTTAGAACAACTGAGTCAATCAGAAAAGGAGAGGTTACCATAGGGCTGCAGAATATTTTCAGGATCAAAAATTCCCCTGAACATATGCAAAATATCTCAAAAATTATTTCACACAAAATAAAATAGTTTTTGAATGAAATAATAATTATTACTATGTAGTTTAGAAAATTCTAATTAAACCATACAAATAATTGAATAGACTTATGGTATAATTTGCCATGCAACACTAAACCAATAAGTCAATCAGAAAAGGAGAGGTTACCATAGGGATGCAGAATATTTTCAGGATCAAAAATTCCCCTGAACATATGCAAAATATCTCAAAAATTATTTCACACAAAATAAAATAGTTTTTGAATGAAATAATAATTATTACTATGTAGTTTAGAAAATTCAAATTAAACCATACAAATAATTGAATAGACTTACGGTATAATTTGCCATGCAACACTAAACCAATAAATTAATTAAAAACATTTAAAAAATATGTTAATTTAACCCTTTGGAACATTTTAAAATAAATGTTTTCTGCATATTTGCAGTCACAGAAAGAAAAAGATGCGACAGATACAGAAAAAATTAAAAAACAATAAAATGGAACTGAATGAAGATGATCCGTTTGATTTATTTATTGCTGCAACTCAAATCAGATTCTGTTATTACAGGTAATTAATTTTATGTAATTCAAAATTTTGTGTTGATGAGTTATGCTAATTTTTGACAAGTTTATGATTACTTTCTGATTTTAATTTTTCTAGTGAAACACACAAAATTCTTGGAAATACTTATGGAATGTTGATCCTCCAAGATTTTGAAGCATTCACGCCAAATTTATTGGCTCGTACCATAGAGACAATTGAAGGTGGAGGAATAATTGTTATATTGCTTCGCACTCTGACATCTCTTAAACAGTTATACACTCTTACAATGGTAAGTTATTTAAATTCGTGTAATAATTTATTGATACATTTACAATTGAATATAAAGACTTACCATATTTTCCGGCATATAAGATGATTTTTTAACCCAGGAAAATCTCAAAAGTCGGGTTGTTTTATACGTCGGAAAGTACGGTATTTTTGATGTATGTACATGGTGTCTGCTAAAAAGTGATACAGATTAATAGCTCAGAAAAAACTGTAAAATTCATGTAAACAATTCTTGCTTATATACGTCATTACAAATTCATTTGTGCATCAATGGATTTTCCTTACTTCACAAAAAAAGATAGGGTAAAATTATCTCACCACCTGTTACAGATAGAACTAGAGTTCCATTTGTTATCATTAAATTTTACATTTCTTTTGTTGAATGTTTGGTTTTTTGTGTGTGTTGTACTTAAAAATGTAAGCATTTCCATTTAGCAGTATCTCAAAGTAATTGCTTAAACCTGTCTGCATTAACATTAACACACATGTATTCATTTAATTGTTGAATCATGAATATGGGAAATTACATCTAAAGTTAATGTTTGACAGGTTTTCAGAATTTTCCTTTCAAGATCTAAGGAATTTTAAATATCTCACAAAAAACAACCCATAGGAATAAGATCAATGGATGAAGGAGGCCATTGCAGTGGACAATGTGAACCAATTCATTCTTCTCTAAAATGGTCATTAAGTTGTCATTGAACTTCTCTAGAAGCATGCAGTGGTGCACTGTCACATTGAAACCAAACATGCTGGTGTTGGCATAGGGTGAGATTGTCCAGTAGTCCATCAATTGTAGTTTTGAAGAAAAGCAGATACTTTACTCCAGTAAGTGTCCAAGGAAAACAGCATTAATGAGATGATTTTTCCAAATTCCATACCACATGTTCAGGGAAAAATTAATTTGATGTTTTGTTCCTTAAGTACAATGTATGTTACATGCTGATCAGTGGTGCATGTCTATTTAGGACCTCATTGCAAATGAAAAGCAATTCATCTGTCCAAAGCAATGTTTCTCAAAGTGGTTTCTGTAGACCCTTGGGATCCTTGGAACCGATGATGTGGTCCATGGCAAATTAAAATTAATTTGGGATGTGTAGACAATGTCAGGGAGTCCACAAAAGGTTTAACCAGATCCACATGTCCCGTTCATTACTTTCTTTGTACAGCAGAGGGAGGATAGATATCATTATAGAATGTCATTTGACTGTTCTGATAGAAAGAACCCTTGTGTCTGATATGGGGATTTCAGCTTCCTGCCATCTGGGAGTTGCACTCTGGCTGGTCTGTAGCTCCTCAGCTAGTGTCATTGATATTTGTTCTTTCTTTAAGTCCTCATATTTTGTATTATGGTTGCAAAGGTTTAGCAAACAGTATCCAGGTAAGACTGTTGTTTTTGTTATCTGTGACCAGTATCCATGTCTATTCCATTCTTATGTTCTTCAGAGAAAGGTTCTGTTTTTCTAATGAGGTCATTATATAGTGAGTGTCAGATCATTGATACCTTGACCCTCATCTTTGAAAAATCTTAAGACATGACTTGAGATCAAAAAAGGAATGCAGTTTATTGCAAAATGTTGTGGCATGGGAAAGAGTGTTAATTTTCCCTCATTCTCTAAAATCTCATATTTTTTTTGAAGCGTGCAACATACCTGAGTTTTTCTGATGTTTAAAAATATATGTTTTATATTTACCACAACAATATTTAGCTCATCCATTTCTTGTTCCAACAGATTGTCATTTATACTGACTTTTTGAGTCCAATATTCCACATGCATTAGTTCTTCTACTAAATCTTTAAGCATTTCTACATATTAGGTTATTTACTATGCTGAATTAGTTTCAACTTCAACTATATTCAATGTCATAATTAGTAAGTGTCCAAAATGACATATACACTATTGGTCACACCAAGCACAACAGAAACCACCAAGAATGTCGTTAAATTTGTTGATGAATTAGCTAATTTCTGGTAACATGTCATGAGTATGACAGCTTGCAACACCGTTGTAATGATTTACAATGGAAATTTGAAGAAATTAAACAAATATTATACAGTTTTAGTTTTGCTCATGGTTTCTTATAAAAATTTATTTCTAAATGCATTTTATACTTGTGAAGTTATAACTAATTATTTGTTATTAATATTATTATATCAAACACTGAAAATAATAGTTTCATCAAATTTGGTAATCAGAAAATTTCCTGTACAAAGATTACAGATTGATGTCCTCTGAAATATCTGTTTGCTTTTGACTGTATCTTCTAAAGATCATGAGGTTATTTTCAAAAAGCTACTGCTTGCTCAGAAATCTACAAAATGATGTTACAAAATTATCATACATTATATATCAGAAACTACAGATACACAGAAGAAAGAGTTTTTCAGTCATTTTTATACTTGTGTCAATTTATTTAGAAATAATTTTTCAATAAATTCTCAAATGTTTTAAGAAAGCAATTCATCTTGATTTATTTTGGAAAAATTTGATCTATGATAATAATAGATTTGTTGATAATTAAAATGCCTAAATTCTGTTATATGAAAATACTTTTATAGAATCTAGATTTTACATAAACAATTTATTTGTTGATAAAATTCTAATCAAATAATCTGTTTGCTATTTATTACTTACTGTTGAAGTTCTAATTTTTTACATATAGGATATTTAAATATATTTTGCTGCTAAATAACCAAATTGCTCAACTTGGTGTTGTCAAAATACTTGATACAGTAGAACCTCGATTATCCGGACTAATTGGGGATGAAGGTAGTCCGGATAAGGAAAAATCCGGATAATCGAAACAAATACTTTGTCTTTTAATGATAATACAACACGTTTTCTTCTCGATCGGTAATATTAAAAGTAAATACTGTGTTTAAATCGTGATCAAATTTTCAAGAAACAAACGTTCGTATTGCATTTGGACTACTACTGACCAACGCTAACATACTACCTATTGTTTAAAAGGCCCTCTGGTAGCACGAGAAGACAAATTTTATAAAATAAAAAGCAGTTGAAACTGCATTTTTATGAATAAAAATTTGACAAACTATTTATTGTTTTACGACGAGTAAATTTTTTTTGTCACGTTCACGGCTTTTAAGTAATGCATAAACCTTCGAGGCGCAAGGCCCTTCGACCGCGAGGCATAGGTGGTGGCCCACGTTGTCCATGCCTTACGCCGCCCTTGGTCATAGAAATGATGTAATTTGAATATAAATTATTTATAAATACGTATGTCAAGTTATATTTTTATTACTACGTAAAATATATTTAAGAGTTTACGACCACTGTGCTGGGNTTTTCATCTGGGAATGGATTAAAACTTATATTGGGCTCCTGTGTAATTTTAGAATTTCAAATTGGAATTCAATCCAAAAGCTTTGTTTTCCCTATTGCTATTCATCTTTACTCCTGACAATACACAAGAACTATTGAAATGACCCAAATAAAATACTTTTGTTTTCAAACACCAGAGGGTGATCATCCAGTAAAAAATGCGAACATACGGTACATAAAACTTATTGCAAAAACGCAAAGAATCTTTCGCTCGTGCGTATAGGACGACCTAGGCTTTTGAAGCAATCAAAAATGAATAAAAACCTCGTCTTATATGCAAGTAAATACAGTAATTTTGCTGAGGTGTAGCCTCTAAAGAAAGGTCGTCTCTGCGATGAAGAATGGTTGTTCCTGGTGATTGGACATGGTGATAAGTGAAGATATTTTTAGTATCTGTTATGAAATTTTTTAAATTTTATTAAATATTTTAATTTATGTTTATTTTATTTTTATGCCTACATTAACTCTAAACTGTCAAATATAACAGAAAATGAAAAATGTATTTTTGCTTAATATTACGCAAACTTCATCAAACTATATTTACTCTATTGTTCCAAATCCAAAATATAAACTTTTAAATTTTCACTTCTGCAGCAACCTAATCCTAACTTCCAATTTTGTCCATCTTCAAAATGGATTTGTACTATTAGTGAAATTTGTATATTTAACTTGCAATGGAAAGTGTTTGTTCATCAAAGATAAACATTATTCAGTAAATTTTGTCAATGCTGCATCTGAAATAAAATTTTATAATAGTTTTTGAGTTTCAGTTCAAGAAAACCAATAGATATACAGTTAAAAAATTACGCATTTGCATCTTTTAAGAAAATTATTTCTGATGCTTTGGCCCAACTTAAATTATGCTGCAAAATACAATACTCCGTGTTAAGTTTTATATAACGGTATTACAAAAATGATTATTTTTCTTAAGTTTTGCAAAAATTACCAATTTTGGGAACAACCAGGGTTGTGGAGTCGGAGTCGTGGAGTTTTGATGTTTTAGCCAGAGTCAGAGTCGGTAGATTTTTACGCGACTTCCACAGCCCTGGGAACAACAATGACAAAAACTGATGTCATGATTATCATCGATGGAATGTGCATTTCTATGGCAACTGCATTCAAATTTAAATTTTTCTTAAAACAACAAGCCATTAAATTTTAACGGTTGGTATAAAGCTACAAATGTTCAAATGTATGATGATAACTTTGGAACTTATGCGAAAAAACAAAAAGACAAAAATTTTTCAATAAGTCTATACATTGAATATAATAAAAAGAGACGAACTCATTAGTTTTAAGCCAGGTTGTATTGTCAGAAGTAATTTATTTTCTTGAATTTAAGTGAATTAAAAAAAATTATAAATTTAAACAGTTAATCACTTATTTGTTAAAATTGAATGGATTGTTCTACAAAAAATTTTAATACAGATAGCTGTAGAAATTACATTCCATCAATAAAAGTTTAGTATGGTGATATATAAATTATTAATAGTTTTGGAGGCAAGATTGAATGGAAGTCTGGATAACATAATTGGCAATGCACCAGCATGGTAAGCGGGAATTATTGATGCAAGTCCTACTCTGGGCCAATTCTTCCAGAACTTTCTAAATTAATTATTAAATTTATCAAGAGACGCCACTCTAGCCAGGATTACTTGATATTTAATTATTAAATAGTAGCCTTATAATAAGGCTCATTGTAATCTGGTAATTGTTTGATATTAAAAAGCAATTTTTTGTAAAGTAAGCAAGGTACAGATGTAGAATATTGTATTATTAGATTTTTTTGAGACCTTGTTTTGCTTCCATGATGATGAAATTTTATTTCATGTTTTCTATTTATATTTGTCTTCTTAGAATAATCATTAACCAAAACTTTTTAATGATACTTGTGTATAATTATTTATTCCAAATAAAGCAAGTTAGATATATTTTGTCATAATTTAATCCTCCAAATTTAAAATTATTTTTTAGTGTAATAGTAATTGAGTTTAGAAATAAAATGTTGCAATGAATAGTTTTTTAACTGTCCATATTACATTATACAAAGAACATCTTGGTTAGCTTAAAGATATTGAATACGTAGGAATGCTAAACTCTTATGTTTGGCCACGTGATAATAATAGTGATAGTTATCAAAAAAACTAATAAAAAAATATTTTCTGAAAAGATTCTTTATAAAATAATTCTTTATAATTCATTTATCTGCAAAATTTTGGCTTTGGCACTGTTAAAATTCTTTTTCTTGAACAATAGTATTGATAACAGATAACGATAATTCAATAAAAATGTATTAATCAAACTTTTAAATTGAATTATAGTGAACTGTATTTAATTCTTTTCTAATAATAGTTTCCCATAATTCATAAAGTTTTGTTTGATATTAGATATGAAGGAACTGGAAGATCGCTGTCACTTAAACTTATACAACAATTGCGACAGCAGAGTGCAACTTATGGATCCAATGCTTCGGAAACAGTCGTTGTGAGCAATTCGTCGTCTGGCACAATGCCCTCAGCAACAGGTATGATAATGTTTATAATGTAATAACCAAAATTTCTGAAATAAAAAGAAACACTTGTGAAATAATTATTAAAAATGGCTATTTTATATTAGGTAGAGTATTACATGAAATTACTCTAAACGAATCAATACGTTATCACAATGGAGACGATGTGGAAGCATGGTTGACTCGGCTGTTGTGTTTAGATGCAACTTTTACGCAAGATCTAGCAGGTGGATGTCCCTTGCCACAAGATTGTGAATTATATCCTTTAAAAAACATTTCATTCAATAAATTTAACTATAAAAGTTTAATTAATAAACAATTCTTGAAATAACAGCTGTTATATAAAAGATTTATTATTGTTGTTATGTAAAAATTAAAGTAATGTGCCATATGTTCATTTAGAATAAAAAAAAAGCTTACAGAATTGGCTAAGGCAGCATGCATTTATTGCAACATCGAGTTGGGGANGACCACTGTGATGGGTGAGACGTTGTTGAAACAAAAAAAGTTATGCATTCCATCACGTACATAAACATTGTCATAATTCGCCAAGTGCAAATCAGCAAATTCGTAAAATTTTTGTTTATTTTGAACAATCCAGATAATCGAAAATCCGGATAATGGAGGTTCTACTGTACTTGGAGAATTGCTATTCATTTTATTCCTACTTAAGATTATATAATTTTGTTTATTTCTAGGACGTTCATGCACGATTTCGAACAGAGGCTCATCAAGATGTGGTTGGAAGATTTAATGAGAGATTCATTCTTTCATTAACATCTTGCAAAAAATGTTTGGTTGTAGATGATCAATTAAATATTTTACCTCTTTCCTCGCATGCTGCAAATATAAAAGCAATCCCTCCTAGAGCAACTGTAAGTATGAGGAATATGATATACTTTAGTAAGTAGTATCCTTTATATTTTAAAATAACAACTGTTTGATAATTAGGATGACTTAAGTGAAGAGGCTAAAGAATTAAAAAATTTGAAAGAATCTCTACAAGATACACAACCAGTTGGAGTGCTTGTTAATTGCTGTCGGACGCTCGACCAAGCAAAAGCTCTTCTGAAATTTATAGATTCCATTTCTGAGAAAACATTGAGAAGCACTGTGGCTCTGACTGCTCCCAGGGGTAGAGGAAAGTCTGCAGCATTAGGACTGGCCATTGCCGGTGCCATTGCTTTTAACTATTCGAACATTTTTGTCACTTCTCCCAGTCCTGAAAATTTGAAAACGCTGTTTGAATTTATATTAAAAGGATTTGATGCCCTTCATTATCAAGTAAGTTTGAAGATTTTTAAATACAAAATTAACTTGAGAAGAAGAATAAATAAGAAAATTGACAAAATTATTGCGATGTTGTTACAATGCCAGCTTGCACTGGAAGTTACATTATTTCAATTCAAAAATTTTCCCTGAATAATTTTGATAAAATAAGATAAATGAGTTTAATTTAATAAAAATTAATTTCTTTAAAAAGCCATTAATAATGTTAAATATTTCATGTTACTTCACTTTGATACATTTTCGTATTATAAACATGGTTTGGAGAGGATTAATAAAAAATTTCGAATTCTTAAAATTTATTCAAATATATCAAAAAAGTCCTGAATTCATTTAAATAGATCTTTTATATTGCAAAAATATACAGGAAAATTGGTTAAAAAGCATAGAAAGAGGGAAAAATTGAGTATGATGAACATTTGATAAATTAGATGACAAAGATTTCTCTTTATATATTTTAAAATGTTCTATAATAATATAAAATTAAATACCTTAATTATTTCACTTACAGTCAGAAAGACCTGACCAGTGGGATTGCATTTTCTTTTTATTATTTTTGTATGCTACTCATTCCTGTTTTATTTTTTCAATTTCTAAATTTTGCGATTTTTGATCACAGATGTCTAGATAACTAAGCAGTCCTAATGTTTGCTATAGGGCCCTATAATTTTAGGACTCCAAAAAGGATTATTACACAATAACCTGAATCTGCAATCATTCTCCACGATTCTTGATAACTTATTCCAATAATGATAACTCATTTTTGATTGGCATAATGTAATTTGGACATTTTAATAAGCGAGAAGAATAAGGGCATTAGAAACAGTATATAAGCAAACGATCTCAAAATTCACACATATGGCATCTTAAAATATTTCACTACATCAATACTGAGTTAAATATTTAACTAAAACAAGGTAAACAATTAATAATGTTTCTATTTTATTCAGGAACATCTTGATTATGAAATTATTCAGTCTACCAATCCGGAATTTAACAAAGCAGTTGTCAGAATAAATGTATTTCATGACCACCGTCAGACCGTCCAATACATTCACCCAACAGATGCAAGTAAATTGGGCCAGGCCGAACTACTGGTGATCGACGAAGCGGCTGCAATTCCCCTTCCATTAGTAAAGAATCTTCTTGGACCATATTTAGTGTTTATGTCTTCAACTATTAATGGGTAAGATTAATGTTATATTTTGCAAATATTATAATAAACAAACTGTACTTATTTTTAGATGCTGAGCAATTTTGAACATTTTATTTGAATTCATTCTGATAGTTGCAGTTACACTATTATCTTTTGACTATTAGCAATAAACTTCAAAAATATGCCAAAATACATTTAACTTGTTTTATTTGGAGCAAATAAATGGTAATAAATATGGTGTGAAGATTCTTGGGTTATGTTCATCTTCAGGAACTGAATACAAATCAGAAAATATATGCATGTATCTGGAAATTTCTTGCCTTGTATAAACAATATTTTAATTTATATTGTAAAAATGGCTGGTGAAATTACAGTTTAATAAAATTTATAAAATTTTGTAACAGATACTAAAATTTTTTCACTTATTGCCATGTCCAATCACCAGGAACAACAATTCTTCATCGCAGAGACGACCTTTCTTTAGAAGCAGAATTTTGCAGAGGTGTACTCTGCAAAATTATGTAAAACAGTCTAAAAGTCCACAGGTGACAATCCCAACACAATTAAAAATATATTTTTAATTGTATATTATAATAAATATATAATAGAATAATTGTATTGTATTGTCATTGTATTGTATATAATAAAAATATATTTCTTTTGTAAAAATATATTTTTAATTGTGTTGGGATTGTCACCTGTGGACTTTTAGACTGTTTTACATACCGTATGAGGTCTGTTCAAAAAATACGCAGACTGTTTAAATTGCACGGCTCTAGTTTGTTCCAGGGGAATCAGCTTGGTGTTGGTAGGTTTGTACAGATCATCTGGTGATAAAGCCGTTTCCTGATTACAGATATCTTTATTTGTCGATTAGCTAAGCGGTTTTTAGTGAAGTGTGATTTTTTCGTTTGTCAGATTTCAGAATGAATGACCCAATGACTTGCTGTGAAATTTTGTGTTAAACTTGGAAAATCTGCAACTGAAACATTTGCTATGCTCAACCAGTGGGTGGGTGAAACGTCCCCCAGACCCAAAAAAGCTCGCCAAGTTCGATCCAATGTCAAGATGATGCTGACAGTTTTCTTTAATGCTAAGGGTATTGTTCACCACGAGTATCTCCCCAAGGTTCCACAGTGAACCAGACTTAGTATGTTGAAGTTCTGAAACGTCTGAGGGATGCCATCCGTTGCAAAAGGACAGAAATGTGGAGGAGTGGCAATTGGTTTCTACATCACAACAATGCTCCAGCCCATTCAGCCCTCAGAACTCGTGAGTTTTTGGCCTAACACTCTATCACTGTTCTTCCCCACCCTGCTACTCACCTGACCTTGCTCCTTGTGACTTTTTCTTATTCCCCAAACTTAAAAGACCCTTGAAAAGAAGAAGATTTGAGACGATTCCCAAGATTAAGGCAAATGCGATGAAGGTGATGGAAGACATTACAAAAGAAGCATACTAGGACTGTTTCAACAAGTGGAAACACTGTTGGAATAAGTGTATGCATTGGGAAGGAGAGTACTTTGAAGGGGACCCAGACATGTAACTTCTACATAAAGTACATTTTGTTTTATGACGTCAGTCCACGTATTTTTTGAACAGACTTTGTATTTACTCACTTATAAGACGATCTTGCATATAGGATGAGGTGTGACTTTAAAGATCAAAATAAAGAAAATTAGATTTATTAATACAATTTAATTTTATTTTGTTTAATCACAAATACATGTAAATGCACACATTGTCCTGCAAAAATTACTAGCATTTTAAACTTTAAGGAAAAATCTTGTAAAATTGACAACATAATTTGTTCATGTAAAGCTGGACAATCTGGAACTTTTTTTGCCAATTCTTAATGGTCGAATCCACTCTCCATCGATTACACTTACGAGTTTCTCCGAATTCTGATTTCCGAATAATCATCTGTTTTCATCTGGGAATGGATTAAAACTTATATTGGACTCCTGTGTAATTTTAGAATTTCAAATTGGAATTCAATCCAAAAGCTTTGTTTCCCTATTGCTATTCATCTTTACTCCTGACAATACACAAGAACGATTGAAATGACCCAAATAAAATACTTTTGTTTTCAAACACCAGAGGGTGATCATCCAGTAAAAAATGCGAACATACGGTACATAAAACTTATTGCAAAAACGCAAAGAATCCTTCACTCGTGCGTATAGGACTAAGCTTTTGAAGCAATCAAAAATGAATAAAAACCTCGTCTTATATGCGAATAAATACAGTAATTTTGCAGAGGTGTAGCCTCTAAAGAAAGGTCGTCTCTGCGATGAAGAATGGTTGTTCCTGGTGATTGGACATGGTGATAAGTGAAGATATTTTTAGTATCTGTTATGAAATTTTTTAAATTTTATTAAATATTTTAATTTATGTTTATTTTATTTTTATGCCTACATTAACTCTAAACTGTCAAATATAACAGAAAATGAAAAATGTATTTTTGCTTAATATTACGCAAACTTCATCAAACTATATTTACTCTATTGTTCCAAATCCAAAATATAAACTTTTAAATTTTCACTTCTGCAGCAACCTAATCCTAACTTCCAATTTTGTCCATCTTCAAAATGGATTTGTACTATTAGTGAAATTTGTATATTTAACTTGCAATGGAAAGTGTTTGTTCATCAAAGATAAACATTATTCAGTAAATTTTGTCAATGCTGCATCTGAAATAAAATTTTATAATAGTTTTTGAGTTTCAGTTCAAGAAAACCAATAGATATACAGTTAAAAAATTACGCATTTGCATCTTTTAAGAAAATTATTTCTGATGCTTTGGCCCAACTTAAATTATGCTGCAAAATACAATACTCCGTGTTAAGTTTTATATAACGGTATTACAAAAATGATTATTTTTCTTAAGTTTTGCAAAAATTACCAATTTTGGGAACAACCAGGGTTGTGGAGTCGGAGTCGTGGAGTTTTGATGTTTTAGCCGGAGTCAGAGTCGGTAGATTTTTACGCGACTTCCACAGCCCTGGCAGGGCTGTTGAGTCAGAGTTGGCATCATGGAGTTTTGGTGTTTTAGCCGGAGTCGGAGTCGGATGATAAGGAAAAGTCGGAGTTGGAGTCGGTAGATTTTTACGCGACTCCACAGCCCTGGGAACAACAATGACAAAAACTGATGTCATGATTATCATCGATGGAATGTGCATTTCTATGGCAACTGCATTCAAATTTAAATTTTTCTTAAAACAACAAGCCATTAAATTTTAACGGTTGGTATAAAGCTACAAATGTTCAAATGTATGATGATAACTTTGGAACTTATGCGAAAAAACAAAAAGACAAAAATTTTTCAATAAGTCTATACATTGAATATAATAAAAAGAGACGAACTCATTAGTTTTAAGCCAGGTTGTATTGTCAGAAGTAATTTATTTTCTTGAATTTAAGTGAATTAAAAAAAATTATAAATTTAAACAGTTAATCACTTATTTGTTAAAATTGAATGGATTGTTCTACAAAAAATTTTAATACAGATAGCTGTAGAAATTACATTCCATCAATAAAAGTTTAGTATGGTGATATATAAATTATTAATAGTTTTGGAGGCAAGATTGAATGGAAGTCTGGATAACATAATTGGCAATGCACCAGCATGGTAAGCGGGAATTATTGATGCAAGTCCTACTCTGGGCCAATTCTTCCAGAACTTTCTAAATTAATTATTAAATTTATCAAGAGACGCCACTCTAGCCAGGATTACTTGATATTTAATTATTAAATAGTAGCCTTATAATAAGGCTCATTGTAATCTGGTAATTGTTTGATATTAAAAAGCAATTTTTTGTAAAGTAAGCAAGGTACAGATGTAGAATATTGTATTATTAGATTTTTTTGAGACCTTGTTTTGCTTCCATGATGATGAAATTTTATTTCATGTCTTTCTATTTATATTTGTATTCTTAGAATAATCATTAACCAAAACTTTTTAATGATACTTGTGTATAATTATTTATTCTAAATAAAGCAAGTTAGATATATTCTGCCATAATTTAATCCTCCAAATTAAAAATTATTTTTTAGTGTAATAGTAATTGAGTTTAGAAATAAAATGTTGCAATGAATAGTTTTTTAACTGTCCATATTACATTATACAAAGAACATCTTGGTTAGCTTAAAGATATTGAATACGTAGGAATGCTAAACTCTTATGTTTGGCCACTTGATAATAATAGTGATAGTTATCAAAAAAACTAATAAAAAAATATTTTCTGAAAAGATTCTTTATAAAATAATTCTTTATAATTCATTTATCTGCAAAATTTTGGCTTTGGCACTGTTAAAATTCTTTTTCTTGAACAATAGTATTGATAACAGATAACGATAATTCAATAAAAATGTATTAATCAAACTTTTAAATTGAATTATAGTGAACTGTATTTAATTCTTTTCTAATAATAGTTTCCCGTAATTCATAAAGTTTTGTTTGATATTAGATATGAAGGAACTGGAAGATCGCTGTCACTTAAACTTATACAACAATTGCGACAGCAGAGTGCAACTTATGGATCCAATGCTTCGGAAACAGTCGTCGTGAGCAATTCGTCGTCTGGCACAATGCCCTCAGCAACAGGTATGATAATGTTTATAATGTAATAACCAAAATTTCTGAAATAAAAAGAAACACTTGTGAAATAATTATTAAAAATGGCTATTTTATATTAGGTAGAGTATTACATGAAATTACTCTAAACGAATCAATACGTTATCACAATGGAGACGACGTGGAAGCATGGTTGACTCGGCTGTTGTGTTTAGATGCAACTTTTACGCAAGATCTAGCAGGTGGATGTCCCTTGCCACAAGATTGTGAATTATATCCTTTAAAAAACATTTCATTCAATAAATTTAACTATAAAAGTTTAATTAATAAACAATTCTTGAAATAACAGCTGTTATATAAAAGATTTATTATTGTTGTTATGTAAAAATTAAAGTAATGTGCCATATGTTCATTTAGAATAAAAAAAAGAAAGCTTACAGAATTGACTAAGGCAGCATGCATTTATTGCAACATCAAGATGGGGAGGGTGTTGATGAATGCTGACACGAGGAGGGGAGGTCAGCCAAGTGTGTATGCATACAAAATATTTCATTTATTTTGGAATATTCTGTTGTTAATTGACATTTATTGTACATATGGGGAGGAGAGGCAATGATGATGACAAATTTTATACAGAAAGGGGGTGGGAATAAAAAATGAAGCAAAATCTGTCATTGCAATATGTGAAAGTCACCTAACAACTTAGGAAATTCACAGATCATATGAGTAATGTTTACTGCAGTTAACTATATTTTTATCTGTGCTATATAGAAAATGAAAGCTGCCTGTACTGTACAATATGATTTAGTTGCAATTTAAAAGTTTTTCTTCAGTATAAGAAAGATAATGTTACAAATTTCATTTAATTTTAATTTCTTTTTCTAAAGTAAGCCTTAAAATTGTCACATGACACGTGGTGAATGATAATTCATCCATGTGACAAACTGTTATGCAAAAGTTTAACAATCCAGAACTAAATACATAAATTTAATACTATTAAATCACTACTTCCACCAATGAATATGTGATACTGATGAGGATTATTGAATCAAAATGCATTTATATTACAATAAAGACGTTGAAGACAAGTAAATTGGTTTTTACTTTGTTATTCTTGGAATTTTGTAATAGTTAGGAAAATATGTGTATTTCTTGTAAAGTTGAGAAATTCATTCATTTTTAAATTTCAGGGTTCCCACAGGTCCAGAAATCTGGACAAAGTTCTTGAATGTCAAAAAATTACACAAAGGATGGGAATGTCAACAACATCCAGGTAAAGTCCTGGAACAATGTTAAAGAAGCACTATTCTTTAACATGCAGGTTGCATGCCTGAAAAAGTGCACACAAATATTTAGAGCATATTCCTAAATCATTTCTAAACTTCAGTAAGGGACGATGATACTAGATGTACAGAAATTATGTTTGATGTACAGTATAACGTATGTGATTATACAGAAAAAAAACAATAATTTTGCACTTTTGGTATCTACCATTAATTTTGTCACTGCTTTTGAATTATTGACATTTGTGTTTCAGTGTTATCTTGGAAAAAAGAATTATATTCTTTGTTAACACTTGGAATTCATGCTGTTATCAAGTGTTGCCAATGAAGAACTCTAGCTTATTTGGTCCTAGTGTTAAGTTATACAGGTAAAAATTAATTACATGTATTTTTTTTTAAACAGCATGACGAGTTTTACATAATGTTGAATTATTGAGAGGCAAATTTCTGGCACTCTACTATATTTAAATGTAACAAGAACAGTCCATTTTGCAATATAAAAGGAATTTAATTTAGACTATATTGTTTAGGCTATATATTAGTGGCATTGTGCTGTGCACCTGTTAGTTATTTTATAATAATTAGACTTTTTTTAATACATAATTATACAGATCATAAAAAAATTTTTTACAGTTGTATAATACAATATACTGTAGGTAACAGAGATAGCTTGTACAATAATTTAGAACCAAAATGAGTGACAGCATCACAATGCCAGGTGGCAATTTTTAAATTTAAAATATATGCTCTCTATCTCAGATTAGTAGTGGCTTGTCCTTATACATCATACTTTTCCTTTAATAATAGAGTCATGCCAGTCATCTGTTAACTCCTTTTGGGGAAGTTTTGAATTGAAATAATGAGACTTCCAGTTTGTATATAGTTAATCACGACCTCCTACTCCTAAGGTTTCCACATCTGGTCTCATCTTTTATCTATCTGACTCCGTTCTCAAGATTAAAGAAGGGTAGAGGACAGTGGAAATTTATAGGTCTAAAATTTTTTCAAATTGCAGCTCAATTACAATAATTTTATTTTGTATATCTGGTGCCTTGAAGAGGCTCATTTCCAGTTAATGCACTTTAAAAATGGTTTGTAGGGTAATTTTTAGTAATGAACTAAGTAGTTGTTTGTAAATAACAGTAACAAGTTGTTATTTAAAATAACTGGAGAAAATAATAACTGTTACTAATGCTGTGTGACAACTTTAAAACTATTGATAGATTTGTGCAATTGTCGACAATTGATAGATGGTTACATCCGGTCATAGGGAAGCTTCCATAAATTAGATAATGCAATGGACATGGGTAGATGGCAAGGCTGTCAAGAGAGGACAGCTGGAAAGTTTTTCTTGGGCTTTGAGAAAAATTAAGGGACATTATAAAATTAATATTTTTTTACTTACAGAAAATCTTTAAGGCTGCTTTTTATTAATAAAGAAACCTATGCATTTCGTTTGTTCAAAAAGGGGAATTTGCTTTAACTGTGCTTTGTAAAAAAAATCTTTGAACCTTGTGTAAATTTTGAGTCACAATAGTTGTTATTTCCTTTTTTAAGCTCATAAAACAAGATATGCCAAATATGCTTATTATACAATTCATTACTTTATGTACTTAAAAACTGATATAGATATACTAGTGTACAGAATGGCTTTCAAAAGATGAATTGATTATCACAGTGATAGTTACACATTAATACCTGCATGTTGTTTACAGTTTTTATCAGCTATTTGTACATATTAAAAATTGTATTACTTATGGAATAGTCTAATACATTATATAGACAGATTTTGAGGATTACTGACTGTGACCATGTTCTTTATTAATAGCAAAGTCATTTTCTGGTTCAATTTTAGCAATACAGTATAGAAAATTTATGGCACAGTTTCTTCTCCAAATATATCATTGTTTTACTGCATAATAATGTACAATCTTATTTTGCTGTTCATATTATCAGAATTATTCAACATCTAAAATCAGAACAACAATCTGTATACAGTGAAAATCTTTATTCTATCCAACTTTTTTATTTTTAGTAATCCAGAAACTTCAGAATTATGAATTATTGCTTAGTTCATAGTATCAAACTTTTGATTCTTTAACTAGATTACGTATTATATCAATCGTGACACTCTTTTCAGTTATCATAAAGTTTCAGAAGCATTTCTCCAGAAGATTATGGCTCTCTTTGTGGCTTCACACTACAAAAATTCTCCAAACGATTTGCAACTTATGTCTGATGCACCAGCCCATCACTTGTTCTGTTTGCTTCCGCCAGTAAATCCTAACGTAAAACAGTTGCCCAAAGTTTTGTGTGTTATTCAGGTGAGTGATTTAATTTTTTTAATATGAAAAATTAAGATATTAAATTTTTCTCAACAATAGATTTTATTGTATACAAAACAAGTCTGAAATGATCTGAGCTTTATTTTCTTTGGTATGAAATATAATAATAATAATAATAATAATTTATTATCAGTTATTATTAAAAATTTAGCACTTTAAAAAANGGTTTTTAGTGAAGTGTGATTTTTTCGTTTGTCAGATTTCAGAATGAATGACCCAATGACTTGCTGTGAAATTTTGTGTTAAACTTGGAAAATCTGCAACTGAAACATTTGCTATGCTCAACCAGTGGGTGGGTGAAACGTCCCCCAGACCCAAAAAAGCTCGCCAAGTTCGATCCAATGTCAAGATGATGCTGACAGTTTTCTTTAATGCTAAGGGTATTGTTCACCACGAGTATCTCCCCAAGGTTCCACAGTGAACCAGACTTAGTATGTTGAAGTTCTGAAACGTCTGAGGGATGCCATCCGTTGCAAAAGGACAGAAATGTGGAGGAGTGGCAATTGGTTTCTACATCACAACAATGCTCCAGCCCATTCAGCCCTCAGAACTCGTGAGTTTTTGGCCTAACACTCTATCACTGTTCTTCCCCACCCTGCTACTCACCTGACCTTGCTCCTTGTGACTTTTTCTTATTCCCCAAACTTAAAAGACCCTTGAAAAGAAGAAGATTTGAGACGATTCCCAAGATTAAGGCAAATGCGATGAAGGTGATGGAAGACATTACAAAAGAAGCATACTAGGACTGTTTCAACAAGTGGAAACACTGTTGGAATAAGTGTATGCATTGGGAAGGAGAGTACTTTGAAGGGGACCCAGACATGTAACTTCTACATAAAGTACATTTTGTTTTATGACGTCAGTCCACGTATTTTTTGAACAGACCTTGTATTTACTCACTTATAAGACGATCTTGCATATAGGATGAGGTGTGACTTTAAAGATCAAAATAAAGAAAATTAGATTTATTAATACAATTTAATTTTATTTTGTTTAATCACAAATACACGTAAATGCACACATTGTCCTGCAAAAATTACTAGCATTTTAAACTTTAAGGAAAAATGTTGTAAAATTGACAACATAATTTGTTCATGTAAAGCTGGACAATCTGGAACTTTTTTTGCCAATTCTTAATGGTCGAATCCACTCTCCATCGATTACACTTACGAGTTTCTCCGAATTCTGATTTCCGAATAATCATCTGTTTTCATCTGGGAATGGATTAAAACTTATATTGGGCTCCTGTGTAATTTTAGAATTTCAAATTGGAATTCAATCCAAAAGCTTTGTTTTCCCTATTGCTATTCATCTTTACTCCTGACAATACACAAGAACTATTGAAATGACCCAAATAAAATACTTTTGTTTTCAAACACCAGAGGGTGATCATCCAGTAAAAAATGCGAACATACGGTACATAAAACTTATTGCAAAAACGCAAAGAATCCTTCACTCGTGCGTATAGGACTAAGCTTTTGAAGCAATCAAAAATGAATAAAAACCTCGTCTTATATGCGAATAAATACAGTAATTTTGCAGAGGTGTAGCCTCTAAAGAAAGGTCGTCTCTGCGATGAAGAATGGTTGTTCCTGGTGATTGGACATGGTGATAAGTGAAGATATTTTTAGTATCTGTTATGAAATTTTTTAAATTTTATTAAATATTTTAATTTATGTTTATTTTATTTTTATGCCTACATTAACTCTAAACTGTCAAATATAACAGAAAATGAAAAATGTATTTTTGCTTAATATTACGCAAACTTCATCAAACTATATTTACTCTATTGTTCCAAATCCAAAATATAAACTTTTAAATTTTCACTTCTGCAGCAACCTAATCCTAACTTCCAATTTTGTCCATCTTCAAAATGGATTTGTACTATTAGTGAAATTTGTATATTTAACTTGCAATGGAAAGTGTTTGTTCATCAAAGATAAACATTATTCAGTAAATTTTGTCAATGCTGCATCTGAAATAAAATTTTATAATAGTTTTTGAGTTTCAGTTCAAGAAAACCAATAGATATACAGTTAAAAAATTACGCATTTGCATCTTTTAAGAAAATTATTTCTGATGCTTTGGCCCAACTTAAATTATGCTGCAAAATACAATACTCCGTGTTAAGTTTTATATAACGGTATTACAAAAATGATTATTTTTCTTAAGTTTTGCAAAAATTACCAATTTTGGGAACAACCAGGGTTGTGGAGTCGGAGTCGTGGAGTTTTGATGTTTTAGCCGGAGTCAGAGTCGGTAGATTTTTACGCGACTTCCACAGCCCTGGCAGGGCTGTTGAGTCAGAGTTGGCATCATGGAGTTTTGGTGTTTTAGCCGGAGTCGGAGTCGGATGATAAGGAAAAGTCGGAGTTGGAGTCGGTAGATTTTTACGCGACTCCACAGCCCTGGGAACAACAATGACAAAAACTGATGTCATGATTATCATCGATGGAATGTGCATTTCTATGGCAACTGCATTCAAATTTAAATTTTTCTTAAAACAACAAGCCATTAAATTTTAACGGTTGGTATAAAGCTACAAATGTTCAAATGTATGATGATAACTTTGGAACTTATGCGAAAAAACAAAAAGACAAAAATTTTTCAATAAGTCTATACATTGAATATAATAAAAAGAGACGAACTCATTAGTTTTAAGCCAGGTTGTATTGTCAGAAGTAATTTATTTTCTTGAATTTAAGTGAATTAAAAAAAATTATAAATTTAAACAGTTAATCACTTATTTGTTAAAATTGAATGGATTGTTCTACAAAAAATTTTAATACAGATAGCTGTAGAAATTACATTCCATCAATAAAAGTTTAGTATGGTGATATATAAATTATTAATAGTTTTGGAGGCAAGATTGAATGGAAGTCTGGATAACATAATTGGCAATGCACCAGCATGGTAAGCGGGAATTATTGATGCAAGTCCTACTCTGGGCCAATTCTTCCAGAACTTTCTAAATTAATTATTAAATTTATCAAGAGACGCCACTCTAGCCAGGATTACTTGATATTTAATTATTAAATAGTAGCCTTATAATAAGGCTCATTGTAATCTGGTAATTGTTTGATATTAAAAAGCAATTTTTTGTAAAGTAAGCAAGGTACAGATGTAGAATATTGTATTATTAGATTTTTTTGAGACCTTGTTTTGCTTCCATGATGATGAAATTTTATTTCATGTCTTTCTATTTATATTTGTATTCTTAGAATAATCATTAACCAAAACTTTTTAATGATACTTGTGTATAATTATTTATTCTAAATAAAGCAAGTTAGATATATTCTGCCATAATTTAATCCTCCAAATTAAAAATTATTTTTTAGTGTAATAGTAATTGAGTTTAGAAATAAAATGTTGCAATGAATAGTTTTTTAACTGTCCATATTACATTATACAAAGAACATCTTGGTTAGCTTAAAGATATTGAATACGTAGGAATGCTAAACTCTTATGTTTGGCCACTTGATAATAATAGTGATAGTTATCAAAAAAACTAATAAAAAAATATTTTCTGAAAAGATTCTTTATAAAATAATTCTTTATAATTCATTTATCTGCAAAATTTTGGCTTTGGCACTGTTAAAATTCTTTTTCTTGAACAATAGTATTGATAACAGATAACGATAATTCAATAAAAATGTATTAATCAAACTTTTAAATTGAATTATAGTGAACTGTATTTAATTCTTTTCTAATAATAGTTTCCCATAATTCATAAAGTTTTGTTTGATATTAGATATGAAGGAACTGGAAGATCGCTGTCACTTAAACTTATACAACAATTGCGACAGCAGAGTGCAACTTATGGATCCAATGCTTCGGAAACAGTCGTTGTGAGCAATTCGTCGTCTGGCACAATGCCCTCAGCAACAGGTATGATAATGTTTATAATGTAATAACCAAAATTTCTGAAATAAAAAGAAACACTTGTGAAATAATTATTAAAAATGGCTATTTTATATTAGGTAGAGTATTACATGAAATTACTCTAAACGAATCAATACGTTATCACAATGGAGACGACGTGGAAGCATGGTTGACTCGGCTGTTGTGTTTAGATGCAACTTTTACGCAAGATCTAGCAGGTGGATGTCCCTTGCCACAAGATTGTGAATTATATCCTTTAAAAAACATTTCATTCAATAAATTTAACTATAAAAGTTTAATTAATAAACAATTCTTGAAATAACAGCTATTATATAAAAGATTTATTATTGTTGTTATGTAAAAATTAAAGTAATGTGCCATATGTTCATTTAGAATAAAAAAAAAGCTTACAGAATTGGCTAAGGCAGCATGCATTTATTGCAACATCGAGATGGGGAGGTGTTGATGAATGCTGACACAAGGAGGGGAGGTCAGCCAAGTGTGTATGCATACAAAATATTTCATTTATTTTGGAATATTCTGTTGTTAATTGACATTTATTGTACATATGGGGAGGAGAGGCAATGATGATGACAAATTTTATACAGAAAGGGGGTGGGAATAAAAAATGAAGCAAAATCTGTCATTGCAATATGTGAAAGTCACCTAACAACTTAGGAAATTCACAGATCATATGAGTAATGTTTACTGCAGTTAACTATATTTTTATCTGTGCTATATAGAAAATGAAAGCTGCCTGTACTGTACAATATGATTTAGTTGCAATTTAAAAGTTTTTCTTCAGTATAAGAAAGATAATGTTACAAATTTCATTTAATTTTAATTTCTTTTTCTAAAGTAAGCCTTAAAATTGTCACATGACACGTGGTGAATGATAATTCATCCATGTGACAAACTGTTATGCAAAAGTTTAACAATCCAGAACTAAATACATAAATTTAATACTATTAAATCACTACTTCCACCAATGAATATGTGATACTGATGAGGATTATTGAATCAAAATGCATTTATATTACAATAAAGACGTTGAAGACAAGTAAATTGGTTTTTACTTTGTTATTCTTGGAATTTTGTAATAGTTAGGAAAATATGTGTATTTCTTGTAAAGTTGAGAAATTCATTCATTTTTAAATTTCAGGGTTCCCACAGGTCCAGAAATCTGGACAAAGTTCTTGAATGTCAAAAAATTACACAAAGGATGGGAATGTCAACAACATCCAGGTAAAGTCCTGGAACAATGTTAAAGAAGCACTATTCTTTAACATGCAGGTTGCATGCCTGAAAAAGTGCACACAAATATTTAGAGCATATTCCTAAATCATTTCTAAACTTCAGTAAGGGACGATGATACTAGATGTACAGAAATTATGTTTGATGTACAGTATAACGTATGTGATTATACAGAAAAAAAACAATAATTTTGCACTTTTGGTATCTACCATTAATTTTGTCACTGCTTTTGAATTATTGACATTTGTGTTTCAGTGTTATCTTGGAAAAAGGATTATATTCTTTGTTAACACTTGGAATTCATGCTGTTATCAAGTGTTGCCAATGAAGAACTCTAGCTTATTTGGTCCTAGTGTTAAGTTATACAGGTAAAAATTAATTACATGTATTTTTTTTTAAACAGCATGACGAGTTTTACATAATGTTGAATTATTGAGAGGCAAATTTCTGGCACTCTACTATATTTAAATGTAACAAGAACAGTCCATTTTGCAATATAAAAGGAATTTAATTTAGACTATATTGTTTAGGCTATATATTAGTGGCATTGTGCTGTGCACCTGTTAGTTATTTTATAATAATTAGACTTTTTTTAATACATAATTATACAGATCATAAAAAAATTTTTTACAGTTGTATAATACAATATACTGTAGGTAACAGAGATAGCTTGTACAATAATTTAGAACCAAAATGAGTGACAGCATCACAATGCCAGGTGGCAATTTTTAAATTTAAAATATATGCTCTCTATCTCAGATTAGTAGTGGCTTGTCCTTATACATCATACTTTTCCTTTAATAATAGAGTCATGCCAGTCATCTGTTAACTCCTTTTGGGGAAGTTTTGAATTGAAATAATGAGACTTCCAGTTTGTATATAGTTAATCAGGACCTCCTACTCCTAAGGTTTCCACATCTGGTCTCATCTTTTATCTATCTGACTCCGTTCTCAAGATTAAAGAAGGGTAGAGGACAGTGGAAATTTATAGGTCTAAAATTTTTTCAAATTGCAGCTCAATTACAATAATTTTATTTTATATATCTGGTGCCTTGAAGAGGCTCATTTCCAGTTAATGCACTTTAAAAATGGTTTGTAGGGTAATTTTTAGTAATGAACTAAGTAGTTGTTTGTAAATAACAGTAACAAGTTGTTATTTAAAATAACTGGAGAAAATAATAACTGTTACTAATGCTGTGTGACAACTTTAAAACTATTGATAGATTTGTGCAATTGTTGACAATTGATAGATGGTTACATCCGGTCATAGGGAAGCTTCCATAAATTAGATAATGCAATGGACATGGGTAGATGGCAAGGCTGTCAAGAGAGGACAGCTGGAAAGTTTTTCTTGGGCTTTGAGAAAAATTAAGGGACATTATAAAATTAATATTTTTTTACTTACAGAAAATCTTTAAGGCTGCTTTTTATTAATAAAGAAACCTATGCATTTCGTTTGTTCAAAAAGGGGAATTTGCTTTAATTGTGCTTTGTAAAAAAAATCTTTGAACCTTGTGTAAATTTTGAGTCACAATAGTTGTTATTTCCTTTTTTAAGCTCATAAAACAAGATATGCCAAATATGCTTATTATACAATTCATTACTTTATGTACTTAAAAACTGATATAGATATACTAGTGTACAGAATGGCTTTCAAAAGATGAATTGATTATCACAGTGATAGTTACACATTAATACCTGCATGTTGTTTACAGTTTTTATCAGCTATTTGTACATATTAAAAATTGTATTACTTATGGAATAGTCTAATACATTATATAGACAGATTTTGAGGATTACTGACTGTGACCATGTTCTTTATTAATAGCAAAGTCATTTTCTGGTTCAATTTTAGCAATACAGTATAGAAAATTTATGGCACAGTTTCTTCTCCAAATATATCATTGTTTTACTGCATAATAATGTACAATCTTATTTTGCTGTTCATATTATCAGAATTATTCAACATCTAAAATCAGAACAACAATCTGTATACAGTGAAAATCTTTATTCTATCCAACTTTTTTATTTTTAGTAATCCAGAAACTTCAGAATTATGAATTATTGCTTAGTTCATAGTATCAAAATTTTAATTCTTTAACTAGATTACGTATTATATCAATCGTGACACTCTTTTCAGTTATCATAAAGTTTCAGAAGCATTTCTCCAGAAGATTATGGCTCTCTTTGTGGCTTCACACTACAAAAATTCTCCAAACGATTTGCAACTTATGTCTGATGCACCAGCCCATCACTTGTTCTGTTTGCTTCCGCCAGTAAATCCTAACGTAAAACAGTTGCCCAAAGTTTTGTGTGTTATTCAGGTGAGTGATTTAATTTTTTTAATATGAAAAATTAAGATATTAAATTTTTCTCAACAATAGATTTTATTGTATACAAAACAAGTCTGAAATGATCTGAGCTTTATTTTCTTTGGTATGAAATATAATAATAATAATAATAATAATTTATTATCAGTTATTATTAAAAATTTAGCACTTTAAAAAATTTATATCACTCAGAAATGATCTTAGGAAGATATTAGTCAAAGCATATCTTCTCAAAACCAATGTGGTACATTGTGACCAATACGAGACAATAAGCTTAATCACACATGCATCTGAGATACTTTTAACTATCTTCAAGAAACCATTTCCATAAGGTTCTGTTCTGCATCATGTATTTTCCAATGTGATAGTTAGTGGTGCCAACATTACAACATATCTGTTGAAGGATGGTAGACAGTGGTCTGCCTCTGGTTTTCTCCCACTATCCCATTTAGCTAACCATTGTGTCATGTCCCCAGCACCAGCCATTTGATTTGGATAGTTTTCAATAATGACTTAATCACTCCTGCCTCTTGTAGCACTTCTGTATTCTGTTTTTTTTATCTGTCCACTTGATCTTAAGCATTCTGTAGTAACACCACATCTCAAAAGCTTGTAAAAGATTGCATTCTGTCTTGTTCAATGTCCAGGTCTCCACAGTGTGGAGAGCCATACTCCAGATAAAAGCATGTAGAATTCTTTGTACATTTCTTTGAACATAGTAGTTTCTTCTTATTGCAGAAGACTTGCTTGGCTTGTTTGATGCATCTCTGGATTTTATCTTGAATAATCATTTGCCCCAGATATATAAATTTATCAAATTGTTCANGCCTACATTAACTCTAAACTGTCAAATATAACAGAAAATGAAAAATGTATTTTTGCTTAATATTACGCAAACTTCATCAAACTATATTTACTCTATTGTTCCAAATCCAAAATATAAACTTTTAAATTTTCACTTCTGCAGCAACCTAATCCTAACTTCCAATTTTGTCCATCTTCAAAATGGATTTGTACTATTAGTGAAATTTGTATATTTAACTTGCAATGGAAAGTGTTTGTTCATCAAAGATAAACATTATTCAGTAAATTTTGTCAATGCTGCATCTGAAATAAAATTTTATAATAGTTTTTGAGTTTCAGTTCAAGAAAACCAATAGATATACAGTTAAAAAATTACGCATTTGCATCTTTTAAGAAAATTATTTCTGATGCTTTGGCCCAACTTAAATTATGCTGCAAAATACAATACTCCGTGTTAAGTTTTATATAACGGTATTACAAAAATGATTATTTTTCTTAAGTTTTGCAAAAATTACCAATTTTGGGAACAACCAGGGTTGTGGAGTCGGAGTCGTGGAGTTTTGATGTTTTAGCCGGAGTCAGAGTCGGTAGATTTTTACGCGACTTCCACAGCCCTGGCAGGGCTGTTGAGTCAGAGTTGGCATCATGGAGTTTTGGTGTTTTAGCCGGAGTCGGAGTCGGATGATAAGGAAAAGTCGGAGTTGGAGTCGGTAGATTTTTACGCGACTCCACAGCCCTGGGAACAACAATGACAAAAACTGATGTCATGATTATCATCGATGGAATGTGCATTTCTATGGCAACTGCATTCAAATTTAAATTTTTCTTAAAACAACAAGCCATTAAATTTTAACGGTTGGTATAAAGCTACAAATGTTCAAATGTATGATGATAACTTTGGAACTTATGCGAAAAAACAAAAAGACAAAAATTTTTCAATAAGTCTATACATTGAATATAATAAAAAGAGACGAACTCATTAGTTTTAAGCCAGGTTGTATTGTCAGAAGTAATTTATTTTCTTGAATTTAAGTGAATTAAAAAAAATTATAAATTTAAACAGTTAATCACTTATTTGTTAAAATTGAATGGATTGTTCTACAAAAAATTTTAATACAGATAGCTGTAGAAATTACATTCCATCAATAAAAGTTTAGTATGGTGATATATAAATTATTAATAGTTTTGGAGGCAAGATTGAATGGAAGTCTGGATAACATAATTGGCAATGCACCAGCATGGTAAGCGGGAATTATTGATGCAAGTCCTACTCTGGGCCAATTCTTCCAGAACTTTCTAAATTAATTATTAAATTTATCAAGAGACGCCACTCTAGCCAGGATTACTTGATATTTAATTATTAAATAGTAGCCTTATAATAAGGCTCATTGTAATCTGGTAATTGTTTGATATTAAAAAGCAATTTTTTGTAAAGTAAGCAAGGTACAGATGTAGAATATTGTATTATTAGATTTTTTTGAGACCTTGTTTTGCTTCCATGATGATGAAATTTTATTTCATGTCTTTCTATTTATATTTGTATTCTTAGAATAATCATTAACCAAAACTTTTTAATGATACTTGTGTATAATTATTTATTCTAAATAAAGCAAGTTAGATATATTCTGCCATAATTTAATCCTCCAAATTAAAAATTATTTTTTAGTGTAATAGTAATTGAGTTTAGAAATAAAATGTTGCAATGAATAGTTTTTTAACTGTCCATATTACATTATACAAAGAACATCTTGGTTAGCTTAAAGATATTGAATACGTAGGAATGCTAAACTCTTATGTTTGGCCACTTGATAATAATAGTGATAGTTATCAAAAAAACTAATAAAAAAATATTTTCTGAAAAGATTCTTTATAAAATAATTCTTTATAATTCATTTATCTGCAAAATTTTGGCTTTGGCACTGTTAAAATTCTTTTTCTTGAACAATAGTATTGATAACAGATAACGATAATTCAATAAAAATGTATTAATCAAACTTTTAAATTGAATTATAGTGAACTGTATTTAATTCTTTTCTAATAATAGTTTCCCATAATTCATAAAGTTTTGTTTGATATTAGATATGAAGGAACTGGAAGATCGCTGTCACTTAAACTTATACAACAATTGCGACAGCAGAGTGCAACTTATGGATCCAATGCTTCGGAAACAGTCGTTGTGAGCAATTCGTCGTCTGGCACAATGCCCTCAGCAACAGGTATGATAATGTTTATAATGTAATAACCAAAATTTCTGAAATAAAAAGAAACACTTGTGAAATAATTATTAAAAATGGCTATTTTATATTAGGTAGAGTATTACATGAAATTACTCTAAACGAATCAATACGTTATCACAATGGAGACGACGTGGAAGCATGGTTGACTCGGCTGTTGTGTTTAGATGCAACTTTTACGCAAGATCTAGCAGGTGGATGTCCCTTGCCACAAGATTGTGAATTATATCCTTTAAAAAACATTTCATTCAATAAATTTAACTATAAAAGTTTAATTAATAAACAATTCTTGAAATAACAGCTATTATATAAAAGATTTATTATTGTTGTTATGTAAAAATTAAAGTAATGTGCCATATGTTCATTTAGAATAAAAAAAAAGCTTACAGAATTGGCTAAGGCAGCATGCATTTATTGCAACATCGAGATGGGGAGGTGTTGATGAATGCTGACACAAGGAGGGGAGGTCAGCCAAGTGTGTATGCATACAAAATATTTCATTTATTTTGGAATATTCTGTTGTTAATTGACATTTATTGTACATATGGGGAGGAGAGGCAATGATGATGACAAATTTTATACAGAAAGGGGGTGGGAATAAAAAATGAAGCAAAATCTGTCATTGCAATATGTGAAAGTCACCTAACAACTTAGGAAATTCACAGATCATATGAGTAATGTTTACTGCAGTTAACTATATTTTTATCTGTGCTATATAGAAAATGAAAGCTGCCTGTACTGTACAATATGATTTAGTTGCAATTTAAAAGTTTTTCTTCAGTATAAGAAAGATAATGTTACAAATTTCATTTAATTTTAATTTCTTTTTCTAAAGTAAGCCTTAAAATTGTCACATGACACGTGGTGAATGATAATTCATCCATGTGACAAACTGTTATGCAAAAGTTTAACAATCCAGAACTAAATACATAAATTTAATACTATTAAATCACTACTTCCACCAATGAATATGTGATACTGATGAGGATTATTGAATCAAAATGCATTTATATTACAATAAAGACGTTGAAGACAAGTAAATTGGTTTTTACTTTGTTATTCTTGGAATTTTGTAATAGTTAGGAAAATATGTGTATTTCTTGTAAAGTTGAGAAATTCATTCATTTTTAAATTTCAGGGTTCCCACAGGTCCAGAAATCTGGACAAAGTTCTTGAATGTCAAAAAATTACACAAAGGATGGGAATGTCAACAACATCCAGGTAAAGTCCTGGAACAATGTTAAAGAAGCACTATTCTTTAACATGCAGGTTGCATGCCTGAAAAAGTGCACACAAATATTTAGAGCATATTCCTAAATCATTTCTAAACTTCAGTAAGGGACGATGATACTAGATGTACAGAAATTATGTTTGATGTACAGTATAACGTATGTGATTATACAGAAAAAAAACAATAATTTTGCACTTTTGGTATCTACCATTAATTTTGTCACTGCTTTTGAATTATTGACATTTGTGTTTCAGTGTTATCTTGGAAAAAGGATTATATTCTTTGTTAACACTTGGAATTCATGCTGTTATCAAGTGTTGCCAATGAAGAACTCTAGCTTATTTGGTCCTAGTGTTAAGTTATACAGGTAAAAATTAATTACATGTATTTTTTTTTAAACAGCATGACGAGTTTTACATAATGTTGAATTATTGAGAGGCAAATTTCTGGCACTCTACTATATTTAAATGTAACAAGAACAGTCCATTTTGCAATATAAAAGGAATTTAATTTAGACTATATTGTTTAGGCTATATATTAGTGGCATTGTGCTGTGCACCTGTTAGTTATTTTATAATAATTAGACTTTTTTTAATACATAATTATACAGATCATAAAAAAATTTTTTACAGTTGTATAATACAATATACTGTAGGTAACAGAGATAGCTTGTACAATAATTTAGAACCAAAATGAGTGACAGCATCACAATGCCAGGTGGCAATTTTTAAATTTAAAATATATGCTCTCTATCTCAGATTAGTAGTGGCTTGTCCTTATACATCATACTTTTCCTTTAATAATAGAGTCATGCCAGTCATCTGTTAACTCCTTTTGGGGAAGTTTTGAATTGAAATAATGAGACTTCCAGTTTGTATATAGTTAATCAGGACCTCCTACTCCTAAGGTTTCCACATCTGGTCTCATCTTTTATCTATCTGACTCCGTTCTCAAGATTAAAGAAGGGTAGAGGACAGTGGAAATTTATAGGTCTAAAATTTTTTCAAATTGCAGCTCAATTACAATAATTTTATTTTATATATCTGGTGCCTTGAAGAGGCTCATTTCCAGTTAATGCACTTTAAAAATGGTTTGTAGGGTAATTTTTAGTAATGAACTAAGTAGTTGTTTGTAAATAACAGTAACAAGTTGTTATTTAAAATAACTGGAGAAAATAATAACTGTTACTAATGCTGTGTGACAACTTTAAAACTATTGATAGATTTGTGCAATTGTTGACAATTGATAGATGGTTACATCCGGTCATAGGGAAGCTTCCATAAATTAGATAATGCAATGGACATGGGTAGATGGCAAGGCTGTCAAGAGAGGACAGCTGGAAAGTTTTTCTTGGGCTTTGAGAAAAATTAAGGGACATTATAAAATTAATATTTTTTTACTTACAGAAAATCTTTAAGGCTGCTTTTTATTAATAAAGAAACCTATGCATTTCGTTTGTTCAAAAAGGGGAATTTGCTTTAATTGTGCTTTGTAAAAAAAATCTTTGAACCTTGTGTAAATTTTGAGTCACAATAGTTGTTATTTCCTTTTTTAAGCTCATAAAACAAGATATGCCAAATATGCTTATTATACAATTCATTACTTTATGTACTTAAAAACTGATATAGATATACTAGTGTACAGAATGGCTTTCAAAAGATGAATTGATTATCACAGTGATAGTTACACATTAATACCTGCATGTTGTTTACAGTTTTTATCAGCTATTTGTACATATTAAAAATTGTATTACTTATGGAATAGTCTAATACATTATATAGACAGATTTTGAGGATTACTGACTGTGACCATGTTCTTTATTAATAGCAAAGTCATTTTCTGGTTCAATTTTAGCAATACAGTATAGAAAATTTATGGCACAGTTTCTTCTCCAAATATATCATTGTTTTACTGCATAATAATGTACAATCTTATTTTGCTGTTCATATTATCAGAATTATTCAACATCTAAAATCAGAACAACAATCTGTATACAGTGAAAATCTTTATTCTATCCAACTTTTTTATTTTTAGTAATCCAGAAACTTCAGAATTATGAATTATTGCTTAGTTCATAGTATCAAAATTTTAATTCTTTAACTAGATTACGTATTATATCAATCGTGACACTCTTTTCAGTTATCATAAAGTTTCAGAAGCATTTCTCCAGAAGATTATGGCTCTCTTTGTGGCTTCACACTACAAAAATTCTCCAAACGATTTGCAACTTATGTCTGATGCACCAGCCCATCACTTGTTCTGTTTGCTTCCGCCAGTAAATCCTAACGTAAAACAGTTGCCCAAAGTTTTGTGTGTTATTCAGGTGAGTGATTTAATTTTTTTAATATGAAAAATTAAGATATTAAATTTTTCTCAACAATAGATTTTATTGTATACAAAACAAGTCTGAAATGATCTGAGCTTTATTTTCTTTGGTATGAAATATAATAATAATAATAATAATAATTTATTATCAGTTATTATTAAAAATTTAGCACTTTAAAAAATTTATATCACTCAGAAATGATCTTAGGAAGATATTAGTCAAAGCATATCTTCTCAAAACCAATGTGGTACATTGTGACCAATACGAGACAATAAGCTTAATCACACATGCATCTGAGATACTTTTAACTATCTTCAAGAAACCATTTCCATAAGGTTCTGTTCTGCATCGCGTATTTTCCAATGTGATAGTGGTGCCAACATTACGACATATCTGTTGAAGGATGGTAGACAGTGGTCTGCCTCTGGTTTTCTCCCACTATCCCATTTAGCTGACCATTGTGTCATGTCCCCAGCACCAGCCATTTGATTTGGATAGTTTTCAATAATGACTTAATCACTCCTACCTCTTGTAGCACTTCTGTATTCTGTTTTTTTTTTTTATCTGTCCACTTGATCTTAAGCATTCTGTAGTAACACCACATCTCAAAAGCTTGTAAAAGATTGCATTCTGTCTTGTTCAATGTCTAGTTTTCCACAGTGTGGAGGGCCATACTCCAGATAAAAGCATGTAGAATTCTTTGTACATTTCTTTAAGCATAGTAGCTTCTTCTTATTGCAGAAGACTTGCTTGGCTTGTTTGATGCATCTCTGGATTTTATCTTGAATAATTATTTGCCCCAGATATATAAATTTATCAAATTGTTCAATGCTATTGTTCACTGTTTCGTGAAGAGCCATATTTGTAAAAATACAAAATGAATTTTGTGTTGGTAGTTCCAAAATGGAATCATCTGGATGTTCAGTGTGAAACTGTTTCTAGTAATTTTGAGTCTGGAATGGTTTTGACCGGAACTACCATCGGATACTAACTCTGGAATGTTCAAAATTAGAATTGTTGGAAGTAGAAAGTACCAATACATATTTATTCTTTATTGGATAAGTGTTCAGATTTGATTTCATTATTCTAGTTTTATTAAATTATGGGTTATTTATTCACTGAAATTAATATCTCAAATACTATAGTAGAGATAACAGAGACTTATCACAATGCTACTGATAACATTAAAATGACACTTCTATTATCAGAATGCAACTTGATTATGGGCATGCGTTTTGGTACACAATGCCCTCATCAGCCATACATTAAAATATATAGATATCTACAACAAAATATATTATGTTTATATACAATTGAAATAACACAAAAAAAATCTAAGAGTTCATTAAAAAAGAAAATTTCTAGAAACTAACCTGTTGTAGAAACAAATTTGCAGAGAAAGTGATAACAGTTACAATCTACAATTAAGACATACCTAAAATAATTTTAAAAAACAGTTTTAAAAATCTATAAATGTATACATATAATACTCATTTACAAACTGATCTGTTCAAGATTTTGTACAGATTGAGGATTGCATTATAAACATGTAATGGAACTTAAATTATATTAATTTACTAAATTATATTAATGGAACTTAAATTATATTAATTTAAGTTCCATTACAAACATTTTAATTATACATCACCAGTTTAAAAAACACTCATCTACAATATCTAAAAAGAAAATCTCTTGATAATCCACTATATAACAGTCGTGATTACAATTCACATTACAGTATTGTATGATTATTATTACCTCTTCCCTTATAGGGGAGGGGTAATAATAATTGCATGATTTGGCAATATCATTTGATTAATTTATAATTTAGACTTAGTTTATTGTATAATCATATAAAAAAAAAAATTTTATGTTGTAATACAGTAGAGTCCCATACAACGTGGGGGGATTCATTACGCATTATAGGAAATTGCGTTATTGAAACCTGCATTATCACACAATTTATGAAAGTTTAAACCTTGGCCTATAAGTTGAAAAAAAACTTATACCTCTGATTGACAAAATTCGAGGGTGTTGCTTGCTTTATTTGCGCATTGTTCCGGACTCTACTGTAATTATAATTGCCAACATTTATTCTATATAATTAAAATACATTTACTAACTTTGACCAAAGTGCAGATGACAGATTGAATATTTGTAATTTCCAATGGAATTACATGAATGTTAGTGAAATTTTTGACATTTCTTTTAACATTTAGAAAATTGTCATTCTTTTGACATTTAGAAAATTGTCAAAAGAATGTTTACTTAATATATATATAGCTACAATATATTATTCTTAATGGCTGTTATTTTCTGTTACATTCATCATATGACAAATTATTGAGAATATTTTGTGACATTATTTGTTTTCACAAAGAAATAATTTGAAAAACTTAGCTTTATTCTTTGCAGTACATCATCTGTAATTATTACAGGTATAAAATATAGCTAAAAACTTTACAGATTATAAACACAGAAAGAAATATTTACTTTAATAAAGCATTTAACNATTATGGGTTATTTATTCACTGAAATTAATATCTCAAATACTATAGTAGAGATAACAGAGACTTATCACAATGCTACTGATAACATTAAAATGACACTTCTATTATCAGAATGCAACTTGATTATGGGCATGCGTTTTGGTACACAATGCCCTCATCAGCCATACATTAAAATATATAGATATCTACAAGAAAATATATTATGTTTATATACAATTGAAATAACACAAAAAAATCTAAGAGTTCATTAAAAAAGAAAATTTCTAGAAACTAACCTGTTGTAGAAACAAATTTGCAGAGAAAGTGATAACAGTTACAATCTACAATTAAGACATACCTAAAATAATTTTAAAAAACAGTTTTAAAAATCTATAAATGTATACATATAATACTCATTTACAAACTGATCTGTTCAAGATTTTGTACAGATTGAGGATTGCATTATAAACATGTAATGGAACTTAAATTATATTAATTTACTAAATTATATTAATGGAACTTAAATTATATTAATTTAAGTTCCATTACAAACATTTTAATTATACATCACCAGTTTAAAAAACACTCATCTACAATATCTAAAAAGAAAATCTCTTGATAATCCACTATATAACAGTCGTGATTACAATTCACATTACAGTATCGTATGATTATTATTACCTCTTCCCTTATAGGGGAGGGGTAATAATAATTGCATGATTTGGCAATATCATTTGATTAATTTATAATTTAGACTTAGTTTATTGTATAATCATATAAAAAAAAAAATTTTATGTTGTAATACAGTAGAGTCCCATACAACGTGGGGGGATTCATTACGCATTATAGGAAATTGCGTTATTGAAACCTGCATTATCACACAATTTATGAAAGTTTAAACCTTGGCCTATAAGTTGAAAAAAAACTTATACCTCTGATTGACAAAATTCGAGGGTGTTGCTTGCTTTATTTGCGCATTGTTCCGGACTCTACTGTAATTATAATTGCCAACATTTATTCTATATAATTAAAATACATTTACTAACTTTGACCAAAGTGCAGATGACAGATTGAATATTTGTAATTTCCAATGGAATTACATGAATGTTAGTGAAATTTTTGACATTTCTTTTAACATTTAGAAAATTGTCATTCTTTTGACATTTAGAAAATTGTCAAAAGAATGTTTACTTAATATATATATAGCTACAATATATTATTCTTAATGGCTGTTATTTTCTGTTACATTCATCATATGACAAATTATTGAGAATATTTTGTGACATTATTTGTTTTCACAAAGAAATAATTTGAAAAACTTAGCTTTATTCTTTGCAGTACATCATCTGTAATTATTACAGGTATAAAATATAGCTAAAAACTTTACAGATTATAAACACAGAAAGAAATATTTACTTTAATAAAGCATTTAACATAATAGAATATTAAATAAAGAAGTTCCAGCAATTTTGAATTTGCATCCATCATAACTAAAAATTTATTAAGAAGTCTAAATAAATTAGTCGTATGTTCCTATATGGCAAAATCTTTTGTATCCTGTTATAGTAATGCATAATGCTGTTCTATAATCTTGTAAGTGTTTTTGAGAATGGCAAGTCCAAGTGCTTGAACTTATTTGCTTTAATGAAGTGAAGAACTAAAAATTTTTTTCTTCTTTGGAATATCCTAGGTTTGTTTAGAGGGAGAAATGTCAAAAGATTCAGTCACCAAAGGTTTAGCATCTGGGAGAAAAGCATTCGGTGATTTGATACCGTGGACAGTGTCACAGCAGGTAGGTAACATTTTGTGTAGAAAAAATAATTACAATTACAAAAACAATTAATGTTATATAGCATTACTTTGCAGATGTAAATAAATAAGAAAGAAATTCTGTTTAAATTTATTTTCACATATTCTAGTTTCAAGATAATGAATTTCCAAGTTTATCTGGAATCAGAATTGTCAGAATTGCCACTCATCCTGATTATCAGCGGGTTGGTAGCACATTGTTATGTGTATAAAATTTCAATTTAATTACATAAAAAGCAATTAAGTTCTTGTTTTATTGATTTAGATGGGATATGGAAGTCGTGCCATCCAACTGTTACAAGAATATTATGGTGGGAAAATGTTTGGGCTAGATGACGACGATTTAAGCAAAAGAGATTTACAAGAAATTTGTTGTGTGGAAGACGAGAGTCTCGGTCTTCTAGAAGAGACAGTGGCTCCTCGAAAATCACTTCCACCATTGTTTCTGAAACTGAGTGAACGTAAAGCTGAAAAACTGGATTATGTGGGAGTGTCATATGGTCTGACATCAGATCTCTTAAGGTAGTTTTTTTTTTTTTTTTAGTTTTTCTCTAATAAAACAAAAATAATTATACCTTAAATAAGAAAAGTAAGATTTTTAGAAAGTAATTTTTGAAGTACAGTCTTGAAAACAAATAAAGAATAAATTACAAATTTATATTTTACTGCTTTATAGATTTTGGAAGAAACAAAAGTTTGTTCCGGTTTATTTAAGTCAAAAATCGGTAAGTTGATGTTAACATTTACACCAATTTTCACTTAACTAAAAAATTTTAATAAAAATACTTTTCACAAACCATCTGCTATTTGATGTTTATTTGTAATTAAAACACATTATGTTGTATATTCTATACAATATAATGTGTTTTAATCACACCTTATTTAATTATTGTAGAATGAAATAACTGGAGAGCACACATGCATTATGTTAAAGACATTGAATGACGAAGAAGAATCAATGACGGAAAATGAAGACTGGCTTCGTGCTTTCTGGAGGGACTTTCGGAAGAGATTTGTCCTGCTGCTGTCTCGGCCAAAGTTTCGCGAGTTTGCACCTTCTCTGGCACTGAGCATGCTTCAAAATCACATAGACACAGAAAAAATAGGTAAGAATGCTTCTTACTACATTATTTTTCTTAAAATGAAAATAAAATATACTAGTCAGAAAGCCCTTGCCAAAATTATAAACAGATATAGATACTGACAAATATTTTGTATCATCACA
The DNA here is from genome assembly GCF_000671375.1 of Centruroides sculpturatus. NCBI lineage: Eukaryota > Metazoa > Arthropoda > Arachnida > Scorpiones > Buthidae > Centruroides > Centruroides sculpturatus. Next base: position 211,919 of record NW_019385078.1, read on the forward strand.
ATTATCACAACATTAGCTGTAAATATTGTATATATCAGCATATGAGTTGAGTTTTGAAGTCAAATTCTCCTCAAAAGTAAGGAGTCAACTTAGACTGTGAGTATAAAAAAAGCAAACCTTTATCACAGAAATGTCCACTCATATCTATAGCAACATGCCACAAATATTTCCAACTAAAACTTGTGCATGACAAACTTATTTAGTGTAGAGATTAATATAATAAGAATAAATAAACTTTATGCCATGCTCAGTTTTCAATAACCAACACACCAACCATCCATCACTAAGCAAATGGCAGGGCATAAACAATCTTTGCTTATGCTTATAACACTAGTTGAGCATAACTGGCAAACTTCTAATCATATACTGCAATGTTTCTCAACCAGTGGTCACCTTATCATAATTCTCATATTTTGATTGTATGAATTTCAACATTGTATACATTATTAGTCTAACTACTAAAACTGAAATTCAAGTATAAGTTTTAGCAGTATTTAAGTGTACAACCATTTAAAATTAAAAATAACACATAATCTTTTACATTTGTAATCACTTTTAGGCTTTTTTGCCTATTTTTCTATGGATTTTCAGAGACATTTCCAGCCATACATTAGATGCTTTAAAATTTCTCTGCTAGCTGTTAACTTTTTCTTGCAATAAAGACTTGAAATTGATAAATTTTTTGCCCTATCTGCAACAAGTCATCTAAAACAGATTTTTTATGACTTCATTACCAGTTTTTTTCTTTGAATTATTATTTCTGCCATTCAGCCAATTTTCTTTTATTTTGGCCTTTCCTTTAATTAGAAAAAAATCACATTTAATTTTATTTCTATGATAAAAATTGAAATTTATATTAATGTTTAGAATAAAACATCCTACTAACCTAAGAGAGTTTATCAAAGAGGACAGAAAACTATAGAATATTTCATATAAAGTGATATTGTTCACCAAAAAGTAGATAAATATGTATAAATCTTATATTATCATGCAGAAAACAATATTCTCTTTTGTTCTGGCTTGATGCCAGAAACAAATAACAAAATCGAACAATTTTACTTTTTGTCAAAGTAATTTATAACATCAAAAATTTAGGTCATAATTTAACATGTTTTTTGTAAGTAATTTTTTGTCTGAACAATAATGCACTATTGTGCTGAAAAATATATAAAGTAATAAGTATAAGTGATTTTTTTTTGTATCTCTATGATAAAATTTCAATTTTTGGTGAATTTTTAAAATAAAATATGTAGAGTGACCTTGAGTGAGTGTAGTTTGGGTCGTTTTGAAGGGTAAAGTACAACTGGCAGAGTCGCGGTAAAAAGGTTAAACTTTAATTCCTGTTTTCTGAGTACAGTAGAATGGTCTGCTAAAAGCAGAAGTTTGAATTGCTCTACAGTTGTAGGTTGAACCCATCTTTGCTTACTAAGAGAGAAAAATCTATTCTATCCAAAATGGAATATTTATTACAGTAGCACTTTTTACTGTTTATGTTGAAATGTGTAAAAAGCAACCATTATTGGAAATAGGGTTATTTCTTGGGATTTGTGAAGGTAACTTAGTTTTGTTTAACAGATTCAGGTAAAACTTTATAAACTCACTTATGGTACCAAATATAATGCCAAAAGACAGTACACTTTCTTCCTTAAAATTCTGGTAAAATTTTTATTTGCTTTATTGTGTGAAAATTAATGTTGTGACAATGGTGTTATGGCAAAATTTGCTTTATGGGTGTTCATTTTAAGGCGAGTTGACTGTATATTTAAGAGAAATCCGAGAAAAGCATAATTGAGGTTTTGAAAGATTAGACTGATATCATCAATCTACCACTTTCCTAACTGATTCACAGCTGCTGTGTAGAGTAACAAATACATCCAAACAATATTAAAACGTGGCAAAAACTTCAATAACTAAAACGTTTTTAATTATTTTTAATGACCTTCCTTGAGTAGAATACATGATGGAATGCCAAATGAAGTTTATACACTAACATTCTAGAATGCAAAATTTAAATGTGCCAATCAGATCATTAACTAATCGTAAAAAGGGAAATGAATGCATAACATTAAACTAATTCAAAAATAATAACATAAAAATAAAGTAATAATAAATACATAAATACAATAAAATATAAACAAGCCATGCCAAAGCCGTCAAAGGACCCCAAATTACTTGCCATAGTGGGTATTCAAAAAAGGACTTCTATACAGCCAAAAGAGCGTTAATGTCCATGAAGTTGACAGATTGTCCCCAATACAAAATTTAGGATATGCAGAGGCCTTTCACATTTTCAATGTGTTGGTGGCTCCCCATCTCTTGGATAATCCTAGCTTGGTTCCATTCTGCGCTCATATGTTGTTAAGACAGTGGCCAGATTTATTGATTTCTTGATGTCATTCTGGTGGTGTTTTAAACATTGAAGGAATGTTAGCATACCCCAACATAGCAAAGTTAATGTGCTAGTTGGTCCATTAACAGTGTGGTGTAAACACCTGGGACTTGCCTCATGTTCTTAACAATTTGTAGATACTTAATTTATTCCCAGCGCTCATATGTTGTTAAGACAGTGGCCAGATTTATTGATTTCTTGATGTCATTCTGGTGGTGTTTTAAACATTGAAGGAATCTTAGCATACCCCAACATAGCAAAGTTAATGTGCTAGTTGGTCCATTAACAGTATGGTGTAAACACCTGGGACTTGCCTCATGTTCTTAACAATTTGTAGATACTTATATTCATCCCAGTGTGTTGTGCAGTTAAAATATATTCATCCCGGTCATATTTTAAATTTGTAAATAGTAATATTTCTCCTGTAATGCTGCATCCTATTGCACTGCCAGTATCCTTAACCTGTCCTACATTGTTCCCGAAAATATTCATGTTGACCTCATTGACCTGCGTGGGCGATCCCAAATATTTCGTGTTTACATCGGAACGTTTTTGATACTAGATGTTGCTATGTGTCACAATTTTTATATTAAAACGAACTTTTAAAATATAATTTATTTTGTTTCTATATTATTCAATATATTTATTTTGTTTGTGTGCAACATAAAAAAATAATTTTTAACGATACAGTAAACACGATTATTATTTTAAAAAAACAAAAAATTTTTAGGCTTAACATTGATGAAAATTCAACATGGAGTCATAGGCAACAAATAAAAATTTTGACATCAAATAGGTTAAAGATGTTCCATAAGGGAGAAGCATAGTTAACAATTAGGCATTCATTCTGTGAATCATTCCTGGGAAAGTATCAGAGTGTTTGAATAATCCTATGTTTATAACCAAATTGTACACCAAGGGACATGATATGATACAATTCCTTCACTGTATCACAGACATCCATGCAGAGCATGTGTACTCTCCTGAACAATGTTGTAAATGCTGCTAGCTTGGATCATAGGAATTTTTATGAACAGTCTAGTCTATTGGAAACATGGGTGAAGACATGGAGCAAGTGAACAGGAAGTTGGGCTACCTGTAGCAAAACCCTAGTACATATAATTAAAATATTTTAGAGTCTTACATTTTAAGTTGATTGTATTTATTGTAATATTTATGATCTCATTAAAATAATGGTTGTTTCTGTAACTTGAAATGTTATTAATTCAATACATCAGACTTCTGATAACTTTAATTTACTCTACATTGCAATTTAATCTATATTATTATTTATGCAATTTGAGTCAATGCAAAATGCCAAGGATGGTTGAAGGAAGAGGCCCTAATATGTAATGAATATATATTTCAGAATTAACAAAAGAGGAATTGGATGTTCATCTAACAAAGTATGAATTAAAGAGATTGGAATTATATGCTCAAAATCTCACAGACTACCATCTGATAATGGACAATCTGCAGATTGTGTGCCGTCTGTTTTTCATGAATAAACTGGGAGACATTCATCTTTCCATGGTTCAATCGGTAAGTTAATTTAACATGCTCAAAATTTTAAGAAATCGTGGTAATAATGATTATTATGTATTTCGTTGCACTGGTACAGTGGAGTATCAGACCATAAAGCCACACAAAACCAACTTAAATTTCAATTATCTTCATAGTTTGTCATGACAAACTTGTAGTATTGAAACTTTTATTTATACTATAAAATTTGTTTAATTCCTCCCCACTGCACATAAATAAATTAATAATAAAAATAATAAATATAATTTTGTTTTTATGCAATAAAATGAACATCATACACACTTTTCCAGCAAAAGGAGTTTGTGGAACAAAAGTTTTGGTTTATTTTATAAACTTGCTTCAGGTTTCAAACTACAGAAATTTTTGGTACTTGATTGCTTGCTGTTTGCTCAATTGGGTGTGATAAGTTCTCATTAGCATAAAATTGCTATTGAGAACTTATCACACCTCTTGATGGAAAAAGTGTATTTTTATTTTCTACTTATTACAGAGGATATGCATTTTGGGTTATATGCCCCTCCTCAGTCCTATCTATCTATCTATATATATACGAGAATATTTGTTTGTTTGTTCTCTATACACTCCTAGGCCATTTGATCAATTGCTATGAAACTCGGCAGTTACATTCATATACCCTTAGATAAAATTGTACGTACATCCCACCCCAAAATATCTATTGGATTTCTGTAAATCAGTTAATTTCTATCCACATTCAATTTGCTGATTTACACATAGCATCATCTATTGGCTAAAAATTTTACAAAATAATAACCTAAATATAATTCTTATAAAAAGGATGCAATTTTAAAATAAATATATTATATTCACTTAATTACTGTGACAATGATATACCACAAAATAGAAGCACTATATAATTACTGCGGCAGGTAGCATAGCAGTTGTCTGCGTGCAATCGAAAGTATTACCATGTGAAAAATCTATTAAGTATTCAATTTTCCACGACTGAACAGTACTTCCTTAATTCTAATAAATGCCCTCCAGTAGCCAAGTGGATAAAACCACCGAACCTTGGAAGTTAGTTAGTCGTGGATTCAAGCATGGCAAACAGGCTAGCCACATGGAGTTTTCTAGGTTTTTTCACATAAATACGGTCCGGCTTCCCATAAAAGAATTCCTAGGATGCATCCCTGGCAGATTGCTCGTGTGTTATGTTGCAGTACCACATAAACCAAACTAATTTTAAATGAGCAATTATTTATTGTGACATCTTCACAATGCTAGACTGCAACTTTTCGTCACAATGTTCTCAATTTTTTTAGTAGTCGTTTTGCCCCTGTTCATCGTACTTTTCCTGTTAATGACCGGCATGACTCTATTGCTATCTAACTCTATTTAGGGGAAAATTTTGAATCGAAGTGATGTGACATCTATTCCAAACTTGAGGTTCCTATATAGTTAATCTGAGCCTCCTGCCCCTAAGCTTTCTACATCTGGTCTCAACATTCATATATCTAATTTCTTTCTCAAGATTGAAGAAGAACAGACATACAAATGGACAACAGTACAGATAATAGAAAAATTATTGGACTGCAATTTTTTCAAATTGCAGTCCAATAGTTTTTTATAAATGCAATATTTATGAGAACATACAATCTATTGCAAAAATATATTATGTGGGAAGTATGTAAAAACTTTATTATAACATAAAATATTTAATACCCAGCTAAATGCTTCATAACCTAAACAAAAACACCTTATCTCATTGAGAATTATTTATTAACCGTAATGAACATTTTCAACTTGTTCTAAAGGCCATCTTCAGGTTTTTAAAAGTCAAGGAATATTGATAACTATTCTATACAAAAAAGAACAGTTAAGAATACATTTAAAAAACAAAATTCTTTGGAATATTGAGCTATTTGAGCCCAAAGAAAATATTACAGTAATATATATATACAGTAAGACCCCACTTAACGCAGGGGATGTGTTCATAGACGACAAAGTGCTAAATGAAACAGTGTTAATCGAGGTCATTTTAACATAGAGTAAATAGGGAAAGAGATATTTTTATATTCATTTGCATAATAATATATGCTAAATAACACATAAACATATGCACACAGAAATGTAAAGTTCACTTTTTGTGATGATGGTCCTGGCTCTTCTGAAATTCTTGGTTTTGCAATAAAGTCGTGTAGTTTCATTTGTTGGTTTTTTTTTCTCTCCTTAAGCAAATATCAGTAACAGAAGATTGCATCCAAAATTCCTCGTTTTGCTTTTGCACTCCTTTCAAAATCTGGAGCATTCGCTACAATTTGATCGATGATTTTGGTTATCTTACCAAACTTTTACTAAGGAAATCTGTAGAGAAATTCTTTGGAGTTCTTTGTTTTCAGAATCTCTGTTTTCCAATTCCACATGGATTCCTTGTTCTGCCAGTTCTTGAAGGCTGCAATTGTTAAGACTCTCACCAGAAAACTACAGTAACTCCCCAATATCCTGCTGTATCGATTAGGTTGACCAAATTGTCAACCTAACAATACAGCGATAGGCTCTTCTCGTTGAGAATGCTTGGATACTTTCAGCCATAACTTCTTCCACGTTCCGTTCATGCATTCATCAGTTAAATCTTGCCATGCAAAATTGATATTGCCTATGGCATCCATGATGATATATTTTTTCTAAAATTGCACCAAACATAGATATAGGCTATGAAGAATTGCCACTTTTTGCTGATTGGTTCGTGTTTGCAAATAATCGTATTATAAACAAATCAACAAAATTCCACGATAATTTGAATCGGTGTAAATTCGAGCTTTTTTTAGGCTTCGAGCAGACTGCGTTATTTATTTCTTCTTTACGCATTTCCAAATACAATCTTTATATTACATTGTCGAATCAGCGTTAAGCGGGGTCTTACTGGACAATTTAAAATAACAAAATAATAAAATAGATAAAAACAAAGGTTACAGTTTGAAAATGTTTATTATGGTTAATAAATAATTCTCAGTGAGATAAGGTGTTTTTGCATAGGTATAATATAAAAGCAATTATTTTCACAGTTCTACAAGATTTTTTTATTTAAACAAGTCATATGAAGTATAAGATTAGGAACTGGATTACATGCATAGCCATCACAACCTGTCTACTATTTGAAAAATGATTCATGTTAAACCTGTATTAATTAGTAGTGGTTGATCACCCTCCCTCTTCCAGGAGTAGGTGAATTACTTCGACCCCCTTCCACAATAGTTCCTTTTTTCTATTGGACCAGCAGTATGGTGGTATTCGAATATGAAAATTACATAATATAAGATTACCGATGAGAACAAAGTATGTTTTAAGCAGTTTCCAATGGTGCCGAGTTTAAATATTTGGTTTGTTTTTTGTGAAGTTTGATTAGTTCTCAGATGACCACTTGATATTCAGCTGTGAATGGAACAGTTTCTTAGATGTAGAGAAAAAGTTATGATGCCACATTTTCAATTGTGCCATTTTGTACCATGATAAACATGACAATGGTAGGCTAAAAAACCAAACTCTTTATATAGTTTTTGTTTTATATAACTACAAAGGTTATCTTATGTAACGGTTCATCACACCAGATGACCAATCTGATACATTTTAAAATTCTTTATTTCTCTACTGTACACAATTTAAAGAATTTTTAAAATGCGTGGCATTAGGCACTTGATGTTTTAAACCCTTATGTAAGATACTATACTATACTATAACTATAAATGTTATTTGATTTATATAATATAATAGAAGTGTTAGAAGTATAAAAGAATCCAATAATCTTAATGTTTGTTATTATTTTTTGACCAAGCAATGCTGGGCTCATCTGCTATTTACGTAAAACTAAAAATATAAATAATGGTGACGACAAGAATAACTAATTGTTAAAAATGTGGAGTAAAACTAAACATTTTTGTTAAAATGTAGAAAAATTCATCAATAAAAGGAATAACTGGTTAAAAGATCGAACTTTTAACCAAGTTTATTTGTTTTAACCAGGTTTTATTAATCACTCAATTTTTTGCTGTCAAAATCTTGGATTTGGCCAAATATGTAGGACCAAAACAAAACATCATTTTTGTTTCGTATTTGTTAGTATTGGGTATTTGTCCTTTGTGAATTTCCAAATACAATCTTTATATTACAAATATAAATACTTTTAAACTTTAATTATCCAGCACAGGTTGAACATGAAATATTCCTGGAGATTTTCAACTGCCCATGTTTGATCCCTAGTCTTGTTAATAAGGTTGAATTGACTCATGTCTGTTAAATATTTACAGAAATTTTCTATGTTCAGAACATACTGTATTCCCTGTATTCAAAATTTGCTCTCAATGCAGTTATAAGTTGCTGTATCTCTGTATTTCACATGCCCACTAGTGGCCATGTGGTCTTTGTACCCTTTGTACTGGGAGTTTGGTCATGGGTTCGTGTCGGCCACGTGGAGTTTTTCTCCATGTCTGTAACTCCTAAATAGGGACCAGTTTCCCTTAAAAAGACCTCCCGGAAGGCACCCCCCTTAGGCAGATCGCCCAAGTGTTGCATTGCCATAACTTGACAAACAAACTGTATTTCACACTTAAAAAACAAATATGTTTTTAGTGATGTAATGCAAAGAAAGGTGAAGATATTAAAAGTTTGCTGCAATTGACCAGTTGGACACTCCTGCCTCACAGTGCAATCACTTTGCATTCATTAGTCAATAATCTGCTCCTAATCTTCTTTAACTAAGAGGCAGTACACCCGATAGCATCAAACCAATCTCATTTGATTTCAGGAATGTAGACAGAGGAGTGAAGAAATTGAACACATTTCTAAACAAATATTGCTATATTTACATGTTTTCTTTGAGAGATATTACCATTCCTTTCAATGGTGAAATATCTTGGAACCAATGTAAAACATATAAATGATGTTCCACTGAAATTCTTTTATTGTACATAAACAATTTATATAAAACAGGTTATTCTGATTGGACTGGGTCTTCAGCACAAGGAAGTGGATGATGTTGCAAAAGAATTGGGTCTTCCAGGTGGACAGGTAATGGGACTGTTCAACAAAGCCTTGAGACGAATCACCCAGTATCTCGGAAGCATTTATGAGAGAGCCGTCGAGACAACCCTGCCAAATCCCGATCCCGTTTCCATGGAACCAGTCTCTCAGTCATTAAATGAAGAATTGGTATGTAGAAATATATACAAAATTATTTTTGAATTTTCTTTTGCACATTTGTAGATACTTAATTTATTCCCAGCAATTCATAATGCTTTAACATAAATACAGTAGATCCCCCTATAAGACGGTAGATACGTTCCGTTCTTTATGAATCAATTTTGTAGGAATCATAGTTTATGGACTACGGCTGTTTGAAAGGTTTTCTTTCATAAAATTAATCGATTCTAGACTAATTCGACTCAACATTTCCAAAATACGTATATTTTTTGGGAAAATAATCCGTATAAACTACGTTATAAACAAAAAATTGTAGGATTGCTTACCGAGTGTGTACCGTTCGACTACGCCCGTTGCTAAAGCTTGGTTTCGTCGCGGAACAGCGCATCAAACCGCGGCCGCGATTTCTGATATTATTTTTCTGCGAAAACTTCGTTGACCTTTGGAGACATCCTTAATATAAATAATTTTTATGGCCGTTAAATAAGAAATGTTTCTTTCACAAGAAATATATAAAATTACAGTACTGGACAGACGATAGGTCGCCTAACTCGCCGTAGCGTGACGCTAGACGGCGAAAAATATATATTTAATTATAATAAAGTTACAATAAATTAAGTTAATATATAATTATATGAACAGTACCTAATTTATATATAATTATATGAACAGACGATACTAAACTCAATTTATCCGCCTAAACGTCTGTAGCGTGGCGCTACGGACGGCGGGAAAGTAGTTCGGCTGCCCGATGACGTTTTACGTATTATAGGAGTTATTTTTACCGTTGTTTACGGATACTGCCACAATTTTTATAGGAATCATAACTATAGGAAACGGTTTTATAGGGGGATCTACTGTATATGCTAGGTTATTAGTTTCAGTTAAAAAACCTATATATTGCTTGCTTGTATTATAACAGTAATATACAAACATTTTCGAAGTTCACATTACTACTAATGATAATTTTACAAATAAGCAATTTTCTTCATTTAATTAAATTAAATGGTTAATATTTTGTGCTTGAATTAAGGCATTTAGTTCCAACTAAGTTAGTTCTCAAAATTTTTTAAAGGTGGAAGCTGCTAAAGAAGTACAAAAAAAACAGCAAAAGGAACTGAGAACACTTGAGGAAGGCAACCTTTCTCAGTATGCCATCAAAGGTTCAGAAGATGAATGGCAGAAGGCCCTGGAGACCGAGCAAAAAACTTTAGTTAGTATTAAAAGGTAAGTGTAGGAATGTGTGGTTGACAAACTTTTTAGTGGTATAACGGAGAATAATCTAAGCTTTTCATCGTGAGGGAAATTTTTGATTCGTTTCCTGAAAAACTAGCATATTAATGATTATAATCAAATGTGGAAGAGATTTTTGTCCGACAACTGCATTAATAGTGTTTAAGTTTTCGCGAGGTAAATAATACAAAGATGACGTAAACTCTCGAAATGTGTTTATAGCCACTATATAATAATTGGTGATTTGTAAAATTGAATAATTATGAGACATGAGAATAAACTAGACATTCCAGTATTAGCTAATGAGGCTAACAGTTAAACTTGATTAACTTAATATTGAAAATTTGTTTCCGCTTCTATTTACAAAGCCAATGCTTGCTATTGATAATCCAAGATTATATCCAAAAACTTGAATCTTTTCTAATGCTATGTTCATCAAATATAACATTAAATTCATAACAACAAAACATTATTTGTTAAATTATAATTTAATTTTTGATTAGAGCTCTAATGGGAAACATCTCTATGTGGAAACTTTTAATTAATTATGTAGGGATGTTAAAGTATTGGTAAGGAAGGCTTTCCTTATGATGTCTGTAGGTTTTCTGCCTTTTAGTGAGCTTTACCGAAATCTTTGCTTGGCTTTATGAAGATTTCAGTATCTTAAAGAACAAATTCTATATTGTCCTAGTCTCTTCAAGTTGACTTCTGGTGTAGTGTTCAAACTGTATCAAGAGCAATGTTAATCTTTCAAGAGATGGTTTAGGCAGGGTTTCTATGTCTTCATAAGGTGGTATCTAAACATATACAAACTTTTACTTTTGTTTCCACATTTGATATACAATAAACAGCTAAATACGTTGGTTTAAGTGATGTTTAAAGAAACAATAATGATAAAATGAATCCTTTTCTCATTTAACAATGTGTATTCACTTCTAAAAGGCAGAAAAAATGTGATAAAAAATTACAGATACCTTATGAAAGAATTTTGAAGTTTATACTTGGATAAGGAAATGGTGATTCCTGGAAGAAATTTGTAATGTGTTATTTATATGTTTAAGAAACAGCTTTTCTAGTCAAGAAAAGAATTCCAAAGATTCTATTAATAATACTTTACCTAGAAGATTGCTCTTCTTATTCTGTTTGGTTTAATCAGAACTTATAAATAACTATCAAATCAGGCCAATATAGTACATAATTTTTTTGCTCTTACTTAAATAATTTGTTTACAAAACAAATTAGGAGGATAGCTGCTTCTTACAGTATATGCATAACAGATTGAAAGAATGAGAGTTTCAAGAATTATAATCTATGATTTTGATTAACAAAGGAAGGTTATTATTGAAATTCCTTAAGATCACATCATAGCCTACCTTTGTTAATGTGCATAAACCTATTTAGGCAAAGATGAAATGTGCATCTCAAAATTGAGAAAATCAAAGTTAAAAAATTCTGAGCGCCTTATGCAGAACCTTTCTTCAAAGATCACCAGTTTGTATTTCAACAAGTGAATGTTTTCATTATTATTATATGTAAAAATTATGAGTTACATGGTTTTATACATTTTGTCTATTTTCTCTCCTTTGAAAATTTATTTTTAACATTAAATATCTTTCATTTTTATTTTTGAAGTGACTTTTGATTATTTTCAAAAAACTTATATATAACAGACAAATGCACTTGTGAGCATGTAGAAATTAAGGTGCATCTTAGATTTGATGTAGGCTTACATTCAATTAAATTGCCAATGTCTCTGAATAGATATGATGATATAGTTTAAAATTCCCATTAAGAAAAATTGTATACAACATAAACTTGTTCTCTGTCTTAAACATGGCATGAAATCTTGCCAGTATGGCAACTGCAATTGATTATTCCTCAATGATAATGCAGGTTTGATTGAATATATGCGCTGCGTAATGTGTGAAGATTCTTGATTCACACTTCCATTTGAGGAAGGAAAGCACAACTTCTCTGTATACACTCTCTCTCTGTATAAGTTAACACAACTTCTCTGTATAAGGATTTTCATCACTGTAAACCCGCAACATTTTGTTCTTTAATTTTTGGAAACTGGTGTATACCAGTTTCTAAAAATTGCGAAGGTATGTGAAGATTTCATAAAATATCTGCAGTAAAATTTGATCAATTTAACATTGCTAAATGGATATACTTTGTAAAGCAGCTACCTTTTGGAAGTTTGAATTAGCAATGTTTTTCATACTTACAAAACAGTAATCTTGTTTCTTCTCTTTTGATAGTAATATCCAAAAAATTAATTTCTTGATCTAGTTCTTCCTCGCTTGAAAACTTTAAATTTTTTTTCAGCTTATTTGCTTATTCTTCAATTTCTTTTTATAAAACTGCTTGTGAGTCATATAATATCAATATATCATCCACATATCCAGTATGTGATGTATGAAAGAGATATTTTTTCATCTATGTCAGCCAATTGTCAGCCCTATGACTGATCCCACAGCAATTCCTTCCGTGTCTTCGATTCTTAATATCCTGTAGAAATTTTAAAATAATTGTTTTGAAAAACAAATTCAATGAGTTTCAATATATATTCTGGTATCTTATATTTACTGATAGTATTCTTAATCATTTCTAAAGTAATAGAAGGGTACATTAATTTAATATCAATGCTCATAATATGAAATGACTGTTTAATACTCCATTAATTAATTCATCTGTGTTCCAGATACTAAACCTTGATTTTCTATTTCCTGTAAATGAGTTTTTAAATAACATTCACATTTTAAAATCAACTAATGGTCTGCAATTATCCAGGTTTATGCATTTTGAATTTTATGTTTAGTTTAGGTAGTCTTATATTATTAAAATTTAAAATATTCTTTACTTGTTGACTTGAAAATTCTTTCTTGTATTTTTTCATTAATTTAATAAGGTTCTTTATTATTTCCTCCATGGGATCTGTCGATAGTAATTCATATTCAACTGCTGATACTATTTCTATTTTCTTAGATACATACAAGAAAGACTTCCGCCGTACACGAGGTGTTTAGCTGGCAGGAAGGGGGAGGATCCCTCTGAGTGATGTATGTATGGCTACAGTACACTCTAAGTTTGATATTGGCATGCAGTTTTTAGGCTGCAAGGCCTTAGTACCCCGAAGAGTCTAAAATAAAACCTGAGTGTAGCAAACACCAAAGCTATTTGTGGCAGCACTGAATCAAAGTGCAGAAGTTAGTGCCAAGTGGCTGTTAGTAGGAACACTTATATCTACTTAATACTACTTAACAGCTAGACAGACAGTGCAAAAAAAAAAAAAAACAAACGAACGAACACAATAAATAAATAAATAAACATGCAAGACCCCAAATTTTTTATAAACATTAACTTACTAACTAAACTAAAATTTCTGGTAGGACAAACCTAACCAGAAATCAAGCTAAGAGTCCCTAATCTAACTTACTACTACAACTAATTTAAACTAACTAAATTTAGATCGAAAAGACGACAGAACATAAGAATTAAAGTATAAAGTTGAAAGCAGCTATATACTGACAGTTGAAACGAAGCAAGGGAAAGCTAATTGCCATCCATGTCCCCAGAGCGAGTGCTCTCAAGGGCCCCCACTAAGGGATATAAATGCGAGTAGATGATGGAACATTATATGCGTGTGAATGAGTTGATGCGGGTTGCAAACTCAGTTGTACCCTTCAAGAATAGCAGTTCTCATTAAACTATCCCTAATGTGAATGTACTGTATCTATTGCAGAGAAAGACTAAGTGAAGTGGTATTTGGTATTCCTGAATACCACAATTGCATTTTCTTAGTAGTAGTACTTTTTTTTATAATAAAGCTGACAAATCTCATCAATTGGTCAATTATAGAAAATTAAATTTTTTCAAAAAATAATTAATAAATCTAAAAGATAAATCTAGATTATTTTAGTTGCTTTTTTATCCACTATATAATCTTTTGGTAAAATATAAAGGTAAAAACAATATTAAAAGACTTTACACAATTCAATCCTTATTTTCCCTTTTTCTTTGTTGTTAACAGCTGAAATTGAAAAATTCCGGCAATTAGAATAGCTTTAGAATACACTGGGAGGTTCGTATCATGTCCCCATGACAAGAATCATAAATAATCACGTGGTATTTCCACATTTGTAAGGTTGACTACCAACTTGTCCAACCAATCTTGCTTTTCTATGTTATTAGGTTAATTTAATATTTTTGTTTAAAATATATTGATCTAAATTATGGTTCATGTTACTTTATGCTTTTCCTTAGATGCCCACACACAATTAATGTAACATATTTTGAATATTTCAGCATCCAAAAGAGACCGGCAGATGAAAGTGCAGACTCCTACCTGCGAGAGAAAAAGAAAAAGAAATTCAAGAAAAAAGGTTAACATCTCATAGTTAAAGAAAGTTCTTTTGTAAATATTAATTATACAGAAAAGAAAAATAAAATTGTTTTACTTGTAAGATGGAGTATGCGGTACATTTAAATCGAAAGGCATCAAAACTGTAGTTTGGTTAGGTGTTAACGGACAAGGTAACAACAGTACTGGTGTTTCTATTAATTTGTTTGCCATACGTATGTTTGTTATTGTTGAGATATAATTTCACAAATGCTTTATTTTTTTATTTCATTGTCACTAGTTAAAATGTTCACAATACAAATACAGGGTAATCCCAAAAGTAAGGTCTCCTATTTTTTAGAAATGTTATTGAAAATAAACATTTCTTTGTGCTTATATCATTTTAAAGCTTGGACATTTATCTATTTTTTTACGTAATCATCATTTCGATTGTTGCATTTTTGTATGCTCATGTTATACCAGCTTGCCACCATGTCGCGGGACCCATCTTGAGCACACCTTCCAATATTGGAACTTTTCTGTTAAAATCCTGTGAACGGTGCTTCGAGAAACCCCAGGAACCAAAATGCAAGATCATCCGGAAAGATCCACCGATCTTCACGCATGGTTTACTCAACCTTTGTGACTGACATTGGAAATTGACAGTCTCCCGCTTCTTTCTTCGTTGTGAAATTCGGTACGATCAGCTGCAAACTCCCTGCACCACTTGTGGACGTTTTTGACATCCATGCATGAGTTGCCATACACTTCTGTCAATTGCGATGAATTTCAATTGGTTTAACAAGACATGGCTGCAAGCTGGTATGATGACACGTGCATATAAAAACTGCCACAGCACCTACAAAAATACATAGACCGAAATGGTGATTAATAGAAAAATAGATAAATGTTCAAGCTTTAAAATGATGTAAACATTATTGAAAATAAACATTTCTTTGTATTTCCAAAAAATAAGTGACCTTACTTTTGGGATTACCCTTGTTTTAATAACATTAATAACAGGATATATGCATACAGATAAACGAGGAATCTAATCCAAAATTAAACTAGACCACAATAACAGATAAAATATCATAGAAATTAAAAGTTTTAAATAACACTATTAAAATTTGTTTAAGTAGAGAGGTTTTCTGTTGAGTCAAAGAAAATTTATACAGACGACAAGATGTTACAATCAAAAATATGTCATTATATTGGACTGTTTCTGAATTTTCAGATTGGTCACAGGAGCAAGAGAACTGTCATGGTTAATTTTTACCCGTGAGAGTGCTCTAAGGCTTTCGTGTTACCGGGTAAAGATTCAAAACACGTTGCCCAAAGGGAATGCATTCAAAGTTCAATTAGATGTATAATGTCTGATGCAATGGCACGAGTTTAACTCAAACGAAAGACCTGTTAGTGTGCATTTAGAAAGAAATGGCTAATGCATAAAGATTTATAAAGTCACATTTTTGTAACTACAGATACACCACCAAATTTACAGCAACTGATGGTCTGGCACCTCCTTTAATCCAAACAAAATTTCAACAAGGAACTTGAAATTCTCCGGCCACCAAACTAGTTTACTAGACATCCACAGAGGGCAATTGTGTGTAGAGCAAGCTTATTTATATTGCAGTTGTTGTGGTGATAAACTTATTGCAATTTTATGATATTCTTATCTACAGTATTGGTTCGGTTCGGTTCATTGACTGTTTATAATTAAAGAGGTAAAGAAACAAAACATTGAAATTATGCAGATGGCGATTCATTTATTTATTTTATTTTTTGTAGCATTCCACAGTATACTTTAGACATACATACATACATGTGAAAGAAAAGGCTGTACTCAAAGGTGTAGCCTTAAAAGATAAGAAAGATGGGTGAAGAAAGGAGGGAGAGTGATTTGAGGAAAGTTAGGAGGGTGGGGTTGAAAGTGGAAAAAGGAGGACATGATCCGCAAAGGGGAGCTGTTGGATAGCACTTGGAAATACAATGGTAGATGCTTGCAAAACAATTTGTATATACTGGGAAGGAGAAGGCTCATAGCGTAATACCATGAGGAGTTGGGCAGATGAGGCTGACTTGGGGGGGGAAAAAAGGAAGCGGTAAGGGGTCCCTGTTACTTTAGACATACAAGGAGGTGTATAATTAGTGAGTTAGAGACACATCTATGAATTATTATACATGACCACCATTTGTCTGGCAAATGATTAATCTGGCAAGGCTTTGGAACAAACAGTGCCAGAAGTTTGATAGGCATCTAATGTGTTAATTTTTCCTACATACCATGACTTTTGGGACACTACATTTAAGAAAGCCACTAACTTAAATAATTGGAAGATTCTTTTGTCGATAGAGGTAAGGATTTTTCTGTAAATCCAAATCCATAGTGGTTAAACAAGAATAGTATGAAGAATAAGTTTTTATGCCATTTATCTAAAGCGAGGTTGTCTTTTTCGTAATGGGCCAAATTAGAAATTTAGGTATATTTGGCAGGCCACAAAAGATACTTTATGTAAATATGTGCTTTTAAAAAGTTCAAAATGTAAATATCAAATTTAATAACAAATTATATAATTACAAAAAAATACTTATTATTGACAGTAAAAAAAAGAAATTATACTCACACCAAATAAAAATAAATTCAATGTGATTTTTGGCAGTGCCTTCCTTTTTTTTAATATCATCAATATCCGCTTTTATGGTACTTGTCTTAATTCTAAGAATGTTAGAAATAGGTCGAGCGATTCCCATTTAACTTTTGGTAGTTTTGATGTTTTTTGTGCACAAAAAGAATTATTCACAACAGTATTTACTACTCCACATGCATAACAGTTTTCTAGATAAATTAACAATTTCATCAAATTCATTGAAAGAATGAACTTTATAAAATTCAAGAAGGGAATATTCTCTATAAGAAGTTTTCACAGATTCCCTGCTTTGAAGTTCAATGAGTTCTAGCTGGTATACGGCCACATAATTAAATGAAAATGGATCACTAAACAATTTTAATTCAGTTTCAATTTTTCTGAAGTCAGAAAATCTGGTTGTTAAATCTAACAAAACTTCACATAATTTACTATATTTTTCACAGGAAATTCTTTTCTTTTTAATAAATTCTGTAAATGCACAATTTCACCAGCTTTCAATTGTGTTAACAAAAGATTAACTTATTAGGAAAACCTATTATTCACTCAAACATTGTGCAACATAACTGGTCTTTTCCTTGTAAATGCAAATAAAGTTTAGCCAACATTCCAGCGATATCTACTAAGGTGGCAAGATCGTTTGATCTTTCTTCGTTTTCTAAAATATTACATTTTGCTTCTTGCTTTGCACAAACTTGTTTATTTTGGGTAACAATAATTGAAATCTTTTGAAAAGTTTCCAGTTTACCAAGCTGTCTGACTTCTGAGAGGTAAATGTATTTGTACTCGCTGCAGACTTCTTCCGAGTATGTTTTGACTCATGATGGTTAGAGCCCCGAGATCCGATAACATTCTCAACGTTTGCAAGATCAGTTGTTGACCGATTTGTATTTAAATTTTGAGCATGTTGCCTTCAATAAATCAAGCAATGGTAGTCAAGTGTATCACAATTAATTACTTTATTCAAAGAATTGGTCAATCCATTATTTTTACCAATTAATGTGGTTGTAATAGAATAAATTTTATTTCTATCGATATTGAACTTTTTGATAGCTAAATTAAAGTGCTCGAGTGTGTCCCTGCTGGTTGTTGTACCCTTTGTATGGCATAAGTTCGACATTTCTTTGATTATATTAAAAATTAACATCGATTCCTCCAATAAAAATAATCAATTATATGGTGTCATTTTGATTGGTACTTTTGTCCGATGCTAAACCGTAAAGAAAGCATTTAGATAATTGGGTCTGCAATGTACTCACAATACTGTCGGCTATGTCATCGATTCTGCTAACTGTCTGATGCAAGAGACTTGTTTCGTCGAACACTTTCTCGGGACAATATTCATTAAAAGCATTTACAATATACTTTTTTATTAATTCACCATCTAGCAATGGATTACCCTTTCTCAGCCAATTTTTCAGCTATTAAATAGCTAACTTTTGTACAATATATCAGTTTTAACAACAGATTTTTTGAGAATGTTTTGTTGAGAACTAAACTGCTTTTTCAATTCGTTTAGTTTCATTTTTCATGTTTCTTCGTTTAATTTATTATATTCTGACTCATGTTTGGCAACATAGTAACATTTATTATTATATTCCTTAAGTATGGCAATTTTATCATGACAAATAAGGCAGATATTATTGCACATTTTGATTATGAAATATTTTTCTGCCCAAAAGATGTTGAATTTTCTCTTTTCTTCTGTTATTTTTTCCTTTGTATTAGATGCCATGACCAAATGCTGCATTATTAAAAAATATAAATTTAAAGTTGATGAAATAATTATGAATATAATTGGAGGTTGAAAATATTTAATTAAATAATTATGTTAGGTCTATCTATATATTTCTTTTGTTATTTCTGTATTATGTACAGTACCTGTAATTAGAAATAAATAAATAATAAATTAGTCCCTTCCACTTTGGCATTAGGCCTAGCCTTGAGTCATAAAAATACACAATCTCTCTCTTTAACATACAAAAAGACACATTCTTTACCACTAAAACAGCACTTCATTACAAAAATCTTTGAAACTGAAACAAAATGACAGACAATGCCATCTACTTTTTTGGTAAGTTACAAATTATATCACCAATTACGTCATTACGACATCAAAGTGTATCTGGTGAAACGAGAACAATTTTTACGACATACCTTACCAAAATAAATGAAAACATACCTAAAAAATTTAGGGTGTGGTGGGCCCCTTAAAAAAAATCAAATGGGCAGCAGTGCGGCCCGCAGGCTGGACATCTCTGGTCTAAAGCCTAGCAAACACGATGCAACTCCATTGTATCAGATTATTCTTATCATTTGCAATATATCTAATGTGAAAACTGGTCTTTTTTTCTAATTCTTAATATGTTTTTAAAAAATAAAATTAGAAGCTTAGAATAGAATTAGTAATTTTGTTTTAATATAGAACTAAATGTTTCTAAACAATTATCAAAGATTAAGTAAAGAGTAAAGATAACCTGTTCAGAATTGGTACATTATTGATATTGAGATAATCTTTGTATACAGTATAGTTATATTTAAAGTTAACATTAGTTTATACATTTAAAAAAAAGCTATCGTTATAAAACTCAGAGTTGTTTCTAAGGAAAATTTCAAATTACTGCTTGTCTGTTTGCCGTTTCTTGATGCAGACTTGCTCCCACTAAAATATGGGTGTAGCCATCTTGTTACACACACATATCGAATGTACCAATTCCAATTGGTTGATTTTAAGTCACATCCAATTTTCATCGGGCGAACGTAATCGAATTGCTGCAAGTTTTAATCTCATCCAAATGTTTGATGTGACGTAACCCACGTTCACTCCCCTAAAGATTTGCATCATTCCATTTCCCAATGAACGACATCGGGAAACAGAAAGATTTGCCCCAGCCGGGCTGGGCACATTATGACGGACAAAGCCATCAGGAAGATTGATGCAGCAACAAGTGGACACTATTGTCAGACCTTACATTCTCTAGCATAGGAATTTCATGCCATTTGGAACAGTTATGAAGAAGCTTCAGCATTGGAAGGTGCACAATGGATACATTTTGCTCAGCGACCACAAAGTAGAATGCATCAGTTGAGTTTGCACCACTTGCAGTAATATGAGATGGAGGGCAATGATTTTCTTTCACATAACATCACAAACAACGAAATGTGGTGCCACCAATTTCAGCTAATCGATAGACAAGCAAGTGTGCAATGGAAACACACTGCCTCACTGACACAAAAACAATTCAAGTTATCGGCCTTCACCCATAAGATTATATTGCTGCATTTTTTGACATTGCAGGACCTTTGCTGGTGGACTTTACTCATGTTAGCACCAATGCCAATTACTACAATACAACACTGGAAAAGCTGTATATAGCTGTAAAGAATAAGCAACCAGGCATGCTATCACATGGTGTGATTTGGTTGCACAACAAAGCTCGACTACAAGTCGAAAATACCGTGCAGGATGCTTTAACACGAAAAGGTTGAGAAATTCTGCACCATCCTTCTTATAGCCCCAATCTGTCACCATATGGCTTTCATTTGTTTGGACCTTTAAAAAAGTTCTTAAGGGACAGCACTAAGTTTGATGTGGAAGTCAAAGAAGTAGTCACATAACCAACTGACATCATTCATTGCAGATAGTATCGGTCATCTCTCCAAGCAGTGGGATGCATGTCCAAACCCTAAGGTGACTTTTTAACAAACAAAAGTGCATTCTAACTTTCTCATATATTGCTTTGTTTAATTATGCCATACCAAAGGATATACTGTTTTGTTTGTCTTAATAAATTTACTTGAACAGATTTCATTTAATCAATCCTTGTACTTTAAGCTTAAAGGAAATACACACAGAAAAATAAAACCAAAATGGAATAATTATGTTTGACTTTTAGAATAAAGCACATTAATAGAATTATCCTCTGTAATGGATGGCAAAATAGAACTTTTTTTGTGTACTATACATTGCCTGGCCAAGATTCACAAAACAAGCATGTCACATGGTTTTTTTTTGTCTTTTCTGACAAACTATTCTTCCACAATTCTCCTCAGATAATGAAGAATCTTGGTTAAATGCAACTATTATCTATACCCTCCTAGCCCAAAATATTTATATATTTTGTGGACCATAAGTATGCATAATGCTTTTATTATTTTAAAATGTTTTATTTAAATTTCGTTTTTACATTAACATTAAATTTGAAAAGAGAATTCAAATGTTATAATGTACTATTCTATTTAAATTCAATCTAACAACAACAAAAGTAAGTTATCAAAAGTATCGTATGATTTGTAATTGCTTTAATTTTTTACTTTGTCGATCAAAGTAAAACAAGCCGATGCCAAAGCACGATCCTTCTGTATTATTTGAATTATATTGACATTACGTGCAATTTTTGTCTTTTGTTTCTTACTTATTATTTTATTGTCAAAAGTATATATAAGAGAATTGATGTTATGTTAACCTGGTTTATAGAGCTAGAGAGGATATGCAAATTCTTTCTCAATTTGTGTATTGTTACTTCACAAGTAGCAAAGACACACATTATTCACAGTATTATTGACCTTATACTTTTTTCGAGATGTCGTACATTGAATTAAGTGACATACCACAAAATGTATCTTCTATTTGATAATTTTACAAACTCTTTTATGCAAATATTTTCTTATGCTATTGGTTCTTGTTTATTTTGTCTTATTCATACAAAGCAATTATAACAAGTTATCACACTTTACAATGACCTTATACTTTCATCCAGTACTGTATTTCTGTATCTTTCTATATAATAAAAGAGGGCTACTTAATAAAACAATTTGAAAAAATTAATTCAAGTAATTCATAATATAGACATCTATTATTCTATCTATAGACATCTGTCTGTCTATTTTCAAATTTATTATTTTCTAATTTTCTAATTTGTAAAAAAAAATTTAATTTATAATAATTCACTTTATGTAAAATATACTCAGTAAATCATTTTTTTTTTAATCAAATAAAGAAAGTTTGCCTCGTTCAAAATAACTTATTGTAATTTTAAGTGGAGATTAAAACTGTTGCCAATTTACTTATTTATTAATAAAGTCAATTTATCATTTATTGCACTTTTATTAAAATTTTAAACCTTAATTTGTCTAAATGTGTATAAAGGTAAATGCATTAAACGAACATCCTACAATGTACTTACCCTATTGACGATATCATATAATTTACTGTATTGCATTACTTCTTTTAAAATAAAAATGTGTCCTTTTTACCAAATTCAAAATTTACAGCCTTTAAAACTAAATATTTAATGCATTTATTCAACAAAGAAATCAGAGTTAACAAGATTGACAGTGGCAGTCATAAAATTTCCATCCGAATTCTACAAACAACAAATATTTGAATCAATTTATAACTTATCAATAAATATAAAAAATATAAATTTTTAAAAACAAAATAATCAAAACTTAAATAATGAAGTAACTTATTACTCACCAGCCTAGAGATTCGCACCTTTCTTGCAACAGCTATTTTTCAAAATGTCAATAGAAAGCAAATTGTCCAGAGCATTGAAATCTATAGATGAAATAAGGTGCGTTGCAAAAGTTTAGGTCCACTCCATTCAGTTAAGCAAACATAACACAAACACATCTAAAGAAACAACACATACATTTATTTGTGTAGGTAGCAGAAACATGTAAAAATAATACGACATCATTAAACTAGCATATTATTAGACAACTGTAAATGCATAAACACACAAAGTGAGATAATCCATGTGTTGCAAAAGTTTAGTTCCACCAAATCTCCAGGAGAAATAATGATATGAACCTGCAAGTTAAACATTACAAACTATTTCATACATGTTAAGAGTGAAATTGTCATACTGCTGCAACTTTGAGTTGTGTGATAACATTTATGAAAACATTGGCCGTGGCAAGGTGTTAAGCAAGATTGATGATACATTAAAGCAGCAAGGGCTGTTCAACAAGGCAATAGCAAAACGGATTAATCGGTCACATAATGTGATGAACAATTATGTACATAACCAAGAGGATTACAACCAAAAACTCTGTTCCAGGCATCCACGAGCATTTAGTGAACGTCATCTTCGACGGATCGTAAACACCCTAAAACAATCAGGATCATCACTCAGACAATTGGCATGTGATCCAATAGTTAACGTTTATGTCAACCCTATCAAGAGCTATAAGGCTCAATGGACAACTGCTGTACAAGAAGAAGAAACCTCAGCCCAGATTTACATCAGACCATAAGATAGCCCAGATTTACATCAGACCATAAGATAGCACAGATAAAATGGGCTAGAAAACATTCAAATTTGAATACAGAATGGAGACGAGTAGTGTTCAGCGACAAAAAGAAACTTCATTTAGATGGTTCTGATGGCTGGTGTTACTACTAGTATGACATCAGAGAGGACAAGATGATTTTTTCCATATGTCAAATGGGAGGAGGATCAGTAATGGTCTGGGCCAAATTTGGATACAACGTGAAGACTAACATTGCATTTCCAAGTGAGCATACGAAGGTCAGACACTACCAGAACTGTTGGATGTGCACCTCATGGCATTTAGAGAGAGGGTTGGAGGACCATTCTGGACATTCCAACGAAAACGCACTAATCCATGTAGCACACACTACATGGGAGTGGTTAGTAGACAATGGTGTGCATGTAATGGAGTGGCCTGCTAATTCCCCTGACCTTAACCCCATGGAGAACCTCTAGGGAATCCTCGCTAGGAAGGTGTACGCCAACAAACGTCAGTTTTCAACTGTTGCAGAACTGCAGACAGCCATCACTTCTGTACAGGACGAGATAAGTCAAGATGTGCTCCAGTGACTTTTACACAGCATGCCTCATCATATTTTGGACATTGGGGTGCAAAAAGAGGGGTTTCTGGAACAATAATATGTAATTTTAAATGGTAAAACTAAACTTTTGCAACACATGGATTATCTCACTTTGTGTATTTATTCATTTACAGTCATCTAATAATATGCTAGTTTAATGATGTCATATTATTTTTACATGTTTCTGTTACCTTCACAAATAAATGTATGTGTTGATTTCTTTAGATGTGTTTGTGTTGTGTTTGCTTAACTAAAAGGAGTGGACCTAAACTTTTGAAATGCACCTTATGTTTTAAATACAATGTGACCGTAATCAGTAATGTCTACTTTATAATATGTATTATGGCAATCATTCTTAAGGAAACAAAAATAACATAAAACTACTGGACAAAGATGTTCAGCAAAAAATGTAAAAAATGTATCTTCCTAACATTGTGGCATAGGACTGCACATTTTGCAGAGCTGTTACTATCAGTTCCATAATTTTTGTCATCACTGCTTTTTTAATATAAAATTACTTTTCTAATGCATTCTTAGCATTATGCTATTATTTCACCACAATCTTTAATGCAAAGACTATTGTTTATTATAGTATCATTTAAAATTAATTCTGTTAAGACTGGATATACTTTTAAGCAGCAATTCTCTCATGGTCACTTCTTCACTTTTCCACTCTACAATCATTTCTTTCCACAAAGTCATAGTAGTATATTTATGTAATGGACCGTAACAGCATCTATACAAGTTTCGTACTGGAAATGATTATAAAATGAAAGTTTCTCCCATGCTTTTGTTTTTAAATTTAACCTTTGGAATATTTATTGTGTAATACGAAAATGATGGTCGGTGACAGAAAAACAATATACATTGTTATAATAAACGCTTTGCCAAGACGTAATAATTTGCGGGCCGTTTAACTTATTGGTCAAGACATCAGAAGCTGTGGCAACATTCTTGGGGAGCAACAAGTCAGCATTCTCTAGTCTAATCAAGTTGTCACGAGAGTACATAAATCAAACATAGATAAATTACTAAAAACAAAATCTTAACTCAATAATTAAAGATATGAAATATTTTATTACTTTTTCCTTACATCTACATAAACATTTGGTCAGTATTCAAAAATGTCACAGTTGAGGAAGGAAATCGATATGCTTGATAAAACCAGTTCATTCTGGTATGGATATACATTATTTACAACATATGTATACTCTGTAGGAATCAGCAAAGGCATCACACACTTCTTAACATGGTATTGCAATAAAATATACCAAACGATATGCAAGAAAATTTATTACAATATTTTCGACTAGTTTATTTCTTAACCACCCCAAAAAAATTTTTTATTTTTATAAATCTGGCATTATTTTTATTTTCCTCGTCACGACCCAAAACGTTCAGTCAAAAATTAGACACCTCTTCTCGTTCAAGTGTGGGACGCGGCGTCCCCTTTCCGCGAAAGCCTTTACGAATCGTCGAACAATTATCTAATTTATATTATATATATATAAAAAAAGCTTTTTGAGCACATAGTCAAACTATTTTTTTAAAGTTTATATATAATATATATATTTATAATATATTCAAATTAATGACAATCACAGGGCATACTATTTAACGATTTACTCTGGACAAAAAAGAAGTATTAACAATACATTTGCAAGCACCTTTGATATTTACACAAAGCATTACATCAAAAAATTGACGATTTATCTTCAACAATTGGCTGAATACGAATTTACTAATTTTCTGGAGATAAAGTAACATTTTTTCTTCTTTTTTTACAGGCACTCGTTTGGCTAACCAGTTTATAGTATTTTTTTTTTTTTTGGCAATTAAATTTCTTATCCTCAAAGGAACCTTAAATAGAACACCAAATAGACATTAAAAAAATTCTTACCATTTACAGCTTTTTTAAACATCGAAGTTCACTTTACGGAAGCTGTTCGGATAGAATCGATTTTACACGTCTTGCCACATGATATTAGTACGAAAAATTTTTGACGACGAAGAATCAAAAAAACATGCACACGTCAAGCAAATGGTACAAGCCACTTAAAGAAACACCAAATAGTAGTTCCGATGTTGCGAGAGTGCTTTTTTGTAACATTTTGATAAATTACAATTCTAATCAAATGCTTTTTGAAAATAAGTTTACACATCGATCCATGATCCTAAATTTCCATCTGGTCCCTACTAATTTTCATAATTTACACCTCAGTCAATCTAAGATCACTTTTTTGTATACATTTTCTGCATAGTCCACTCAAAATGAAATATATAAATTAATTTTTTTTTTCAAAAATTCTGAGTCAAAAATCATATTTAACATGACTTTATATATATATATATATTTTGTTTTATTTATTTATTATTTTAATACAGTATACTCTTGATTATTCTTGGATGGAATACTTTTGTTGCTGATTAACCAACAGATACATTTGATACACAAAAGTGTGCCAGAAAAGTTTCAACAGAAGTCTCTTTTCATATAAACTATTAAAAAACATCATGCGTTGAAAGAATTTTTTGATTTGTCATTATTTTCCATTACCCTATGTAATCAAGAATATACAGTACTTATAACATTCACAATATTGATAAAAAAACATCTTAATTTGTAGTATATTGGAAACTGGATAACTGATTATATTTTAATTTTGATAGAACAACTTTTTCAATTTTTATGGCATGAAGAGAATGTGATATTAATCTCTATTATACTAATTAATCCAAAGACTCAAATTAACATTATACCAATTTTCCACTTGATGCAGGTTTAAGATAAAATAATAATAAAAATCTCATGCTGTCCAGGACTTTATGAAGAAAGTAATCACCATCTTAATATCAATTATCCAGTTTACAAACACACTAGACACATCATAATTATAAAAAAGAGCAAGAATTGAAATTGCTTTACGATTTAGTTGCTCTTAATAGGAATTCGTGTGCATAGAAAAATGTATTAATTTATACATACACATTTTCAATTATGAAGATTGTCAATGTTATTGTCACACTACTTCAAAATTATTTAGAAAAAGGGAAAAATATGATTATTATTCATCATCGTTCCCTCTGTGTGAATGAGCAATTCTGTTGGGGAAACAAATATTTTGGGTGATGATAAATATAAGGCATACGTTTAGTATATGCAGATGAAATGTCTTTTTAAATGGTCGTTCACACTGGAAGAATAGTATCTTTTTAAATTTATACAAGAGGTTAAGAAAATAAATCAAAAACAAAACTGTCTCTGGCAGTGTACAAGGATACAAGAGAAGGTAATGCAAATTACATAATTTTCAACAGAGGAGGAAACAGCTCAAAGCCAAACTATCCTCATTATGCCGGAAAAATAACTTTTTACAATCAAATTTCTGTAACAGTTTAATTCTTAATCAGAAGATTGTGCAAAAAGTTTTCAGTCTTTTCATACAAAATTTACTATTTGTAAGAGCAAAATTTTAAAATATTGTGCATAACATCCATTTTCCATTTAATGATAACAATATTCATTTATTATCAAAATAAAAAGTCTACGTAATAGCTTATATGAAGACTGATTTACAGTTCATACTCTAAATGCAAAAACTTTAAAACAAGAACACTCACTCTAGATATCATTTGAAATTACACATATACTACATACACACTTAATCATAAAAACAAACTTACAAAAATAATATATAATGCAGTAAGCTCTAGAAAATATAATTATTGTATTAGGTTTCGAATTTGGGATCGACACAAATTTAAGAGGAAAAACAGTACTTTCATTGCAAAAACTGACAGAAAAGCTAATCACACAATTTGGCACAACAAGGGTAAATCCATATTTTATATTTCTATCATAAATGATTCATTTCATCATACTATCTTTCAATAAAACTATCGATTAACCAACAAAATGAAAATAAAAAACAACAATATTTCTCATGACAAAAACTATTTAGCATCTTAATAATTTAGTGATGATAACAGCAAGTCCATTTGGAAAATACTAAAACAAGCAATATTATTTAAGCATAAACAATAAAAAAATTAACAGTTCCAAAGTTATTACTTTCTTATACAATTTATAAATAATAAAAAAAACCTGCATGGCAACACATTAAAACGAGAAAAATCACAAAATATCACAAAGTTTGAGATTTAACAATAAACAATAAACATACAAGAATGATATATGTGACCATTTAATTGGACGATATTATAAGCAAACAATGACATAATCATATCGCTTGTACATGACTGAAACAAAAAATTAATTTTTACTATGTAGATGTTTCAAAAAGTAATTTTAAGTTTTCTATAAACAAAGCAAAGTAATAATAAAACTAAAAAATAAATATTCTGTTCGTATAATATCCATACTCAATACAAAAGTTTGTGGCATCGATTGAGCATTCTAGTATTTCTTTTAAGAAAAGTGTGATCGATACAGTACAATAAATATGTCAAGAAAAACTCCATACGTGTATCGGTACGTCACAATAAACAAATATAAAAAGTGATATACATCAAGACATTTGCTTGATTTTCATAATGAAATCTTGAAGGCGTTCTACAGACTTCTGCATAATTTGATGAGTTGCTTGAAGTTCTGTGCGTCTTTGTGCTTGGTCCTAAAAATAAAAAAACAAAATGAAAACTTTATTTAGCATAACATTAAATCAATTTAAAGTAAATACTTCATAAATACATTTACTGTTTTGTCCATTAAATTAAGCAAAACTTACAGATATGACTTCATTCAGCTGCTGCTTTTTGTCTTGTAATTGGGTCCTTTCTGACTTCAACTCCAAACTTCTTTTCAATAATTTTCTTTTCTCTTCTTCTTTAGCTTTTAATAAAAAACAATTGTTTTGTCAATATTTTAAAATATCAGTTTTTGTTAAAAATTTGCACACATTATACAGGGTGTTTTATTTCAATCAATCCCCACTAGCTTACTCAAAAAATACATATCCTACAAGAAAATTCTCTGAAATTCATTATAAAAAAAAGGCTTTAAAAAATCATTAGAAAACTACTATTATTTGATGGAATCACTCTCTCTCTTCAAAATAATAAACTGATACTCAATTTAACATTGTGGCTTGAGTTTTTGTAACTTTTGAGTTAGAAAAAGGCATTGGAAAAATCTTCATGCAATGCTTTCTAAACAGTAATTGGATGAATAAATTAAAATTTCAATAGCCTACTGGTTAAGACTGTATTAAATTAACTATTCCATGTATTTGCTCATTACACTTTTCAATCCACAAATCACAAACAAATTATCCAAATCTAAGCAGTTTATTACTGATTTCTTTGCCAATAGTGGGAGAAAGAAATATCACACCTATCATTGGGCAATGTATTTCTAGTTTCATTTTGATGTGATGACAATGATCAATTGAACCGGTGTGATAAGCCCTCATGTATGTGTCTAATTGATATAGACTAAAATTAAAACAAACAATAATCTTTGTGTTGAATATTCAATACTATGTCAGCTGATGACATTGGTATAGTCTGAAGTATTTTCAACAGTTGACCATGAGAAAGGGTTTAGTCAGTGCAATGTAAGCACTAGAAATCTAGATAGGCTTACAGTTCCTACCACAAACAATTTGATATCGTTATCAATTGACACACTTAACATTACAGATATTGATACTTTAATTAAACTACTAATCTCTAATGATATCTTCTAATTAATTAATTAATTACTGGTACTATTGAGCACCATTACTTAACCTTTAATTCTGGTAACATGGCGTTTTTAATATGAAATTGAATGAACACTTTTGACCTTACCCAAGGTCTGCTTCAGGTTTTTAACCAAATGTATTCCAAAAATGGAATGCTTAAAATTGAATGCTTTTAAATACATTAAATTTTGAACGTTTGGAACATATAAACCCACTTAAACTTAACAGTGGGATTTACACAAATTCAATATATACATATAATGCCACCCATATGTACTTATTATTTGAGGACTCCTCATAACTGTAAATAATATGAGTTGTTTAATTGTTAGCATAGTCCTCACACAAGTACTGCTATGCATACGATATCATATTACCGTCCTTAAAGTTGGTGTACTTGCCTGTCAGACCGGCTTTGTATATTTCTAGGGCCTCCTGGGCCCTAATGTAGTCGGTATGAAAGGACCATTCTATTAAGGCCCAGGAGGCACTAGAAATATACAAGGACGGTCTGACAGGCAAGTACACCAACTTTAAGGACATTAATATGATATCGTATGCATAGCAGTACTTGTGTGATGACTATGCTAACAATTAAACAACTCATATTATTTACAGTTATGAGGAGTCCTCAAATAATAAGTACATATGAGTGGCATTATATGTATATGACTGTTATATGAATTTGACTGTTAAGAATTGGTAAAAAAAGTTCCCAATTGTCCAGCTTTACATGAACAAATTATGTTGTTGATTTTACAAGATTTTTCCTTAAAGTTTAAAATGCCAGTAAATTTTGCAGGACAATGTGTGCATTTACGTGCATTTGATATTTTATTTGTTATTAAATGAAATAAAATTAGAATTGTATTAATAAATCTAATTTTCTTTATTTTGACCTTTAAAGTCACACCTCGTTCTATATGTGAGATCGTCTTATATTTGAATAAATACGGTATATATGTATACAGTATTCCTGAAGATGGATATTTACCAAAATCAGAAAGTACTAAATCGTTTGAAAAATAGTTAAAAAAAGATGCAGATGTTCCAATAAAGCAGAGGTTAATTGTGTAAACATTCATATTCATAATGTTGTGCCATCAAATAAACATTAAGTTTGAAAGAAATACTCTATTATTCTTATATTATATACATATAACAATCGCTATAATCAGATATGTGAGTAAAAAATAAAATGCAGTCAAACTCAATTATAACAAGCACTAGGGGACCAGCAAAATTTTCTCATTATAACAGTTAATTGTTATATTGTGAAGAGCAGTGATGTACAGGGTTCTTCCGCAGTCTCATAAGGAACTCTTTACCCTGCCCCGCCTATTGGCACTACAGGGTTTAAAGAGACTATGCCTTGTTCATCGACTGGTCGGTACCTGACGCGGTAGACAGGGACGTCATAGCTGGGCCCTATGATGCATCATTCGGACTCCCGTCCGCACCCCGGCCCAACTCACTAACTTGGCATAACTGGGTTCTTACTCAATTTTTTTTTTTTTAAATTCCTTGACTTTCCCTGATCAACTTTGTGCAAATTCATGACCCTCACATCCCTTACAGTAATGCACAATGACAAAATAAAACAGTATTTGACTTACCATGCATATACACTATTGTTTCTCTAGATTTTTATAATGAACAGTTGTATATTTTTTATAATTGCTGAATTATTAAAATTAACTTTATAAAATTACTTTAAAAATAAAATGTTGTATTATATTATTAATCCACAATCATAAATTTACATGGCTTTGATAAAAGAAAAATGCCATTATTTTATTATTCATTAACAAATCCTGTAAAATCCATGTAAAAAAGTATATATTTATTAAATTTATTCCTTAATAAGCATCTGCATCAAAATCATTAACATACCAAATTATTGGTGCATAATCTTTTCCGATTCATAATTTCAAAATTTGAGTGTTATCACATCTTTTGAATTTCAACTGCTTTAAATGGAAATGTCTCAATCTGTTTCTGAGTTCTGCAATCCTTGCATTATGGCATTAGAAAAGTTATGTTATCATTAAAAACTGCCTTATTTTCTGTTGTAAAATTATACTATTTTACTTTTTGAATCATAAAATATTATAAGCAAATAAATATTTTCAGTTCAATTTAGCCATTATATATTGTTTGCAAAATGTAGCATGCAAATCTATTAGTTATTAATATTTGTAATGATGATAATAGTCATATTCTTAGTAAACATACCAAGAATTTTAATAGGAAATTTAAAATTCAATTTAAAATTTTACAATTTTAATTAACATAATATAGGAAAAGTCCTAATTAACAAATTTCAGAGGACCAAATTCTCAACAGTTTGTTAATTATGATGTTCTTTATTTAGGATTATCAGAAATTTTATTAAATTTTAACTTACAAGTTAGAACAAAATTAACCTATCCCATATTGGAATATTTTTTCTGTTGCATGTTGCTCCACAATGAATTTTTGTCAATGTTAAGCCTAACGAAAATTCCATGTTTTAGAAAAATAATCATGGCTATTGTATCATCCAAAATTATTATTTTTTTTTGCACAAACAAAATAGACATATTAATAAATGTAAAAACAAAAAAATATATATATTTAAAAAGTTAGTTTTAATATAAAAATTATACCAACTAGCAACATCTAGTGTCAAAAATGTCCTGATGCAGAAACGAGATATCTCGGGTCCACAAGTCAAGATCATTATGTTTCGACCCGAGATATGTCAGGAACACCAGGGAACAGGTTAAACATAATACTGTAGAACATACAAAACATTTAAGTTCAATACAAATATACAAAACAAAAAATGAGCACAAAAGAAAATATTTTAAACATAATAAAACATGCTACGATATAAACAAAATTATATAAAGGAAAGATGTGGAGCATTAGACATATGATCTGAATGTTGTATACAGCAGTGGTGCACAAACTATGGGTCCCAGAGGGGTTGCAAGAAAATTTTTTAGTATTACCAAATTCAAAGAAATTTATTTGACAATAAAAAATATAAGGCTTTTCTTCAAAAGTTCAAGTACTGATAAAATAGTGAAATGAAATTATATTATTATTTATAAAAATAGAATAGCATATCTTACATTAAATTTTTATGATGTAAAGTTTTTTAAAAGTATTTTTCATTAAATACTTATACCCATATGCATAAATCAGACCACTGTTTCATAAAATTGTGTGTTTTACTCAGACCTCTAACAAGACAGAAACATAAGTGCAAATCCCAGAAAGAATTTCACTTTACTGTAACTTCGTTGATGATTAAAACATTTACTGTCTATCCAAAGGTTGCGACAAAATTTTACACAAAATGGGAAGGGGTCGGAAATGAATATAGTTTGAGCACCACTGGTATACAGTATTATCAACTCTTGGCAACTCAGTGATATTTGCTTGTCTTTCTTGCTTTTTAAGTAATTTAAATGCCACTAATTCCTGAAAATGGTTTGATGCTTAGATGAACATCTCTAATGTATTAAGGGTGGCATTTACCTCAGACTTTTTTGATAGTTTTACTGGCAGAGCCTCCCCATTTTCTTCTTTCACAGTATCTTCAACTTGAGATAATGCAACTCCATGCTCAGCCATTTCAGTGTTGGCTTGTGATGATACAACACAACTGTCATCAATTTGAACAAAATCATCAAATGTCAGATCTTCCAAATATAACATGTTGGTTACTTTCTGTCCAGTCACTGATAAAGTCATCATTAATGCTTTTGTAATTTTCATTAAATTCGTCTTGAACTGAAAGACCAGCTATTTTTTTTAACAGTGGCTGATTCAATGCTTTTTTAAATCAAGCAATGCAAGTTTTAAATCATCAGATATATAAATTCATTAATGAATGCATGTATAAAGCAATTAAAGTTTTTTAAAAATGCTATTTAAAGGTGAATAACAACATTTTATTAAAAATTGCATATGTATGTAAAAATGTATATTAAATTCTGGAAAGAATCTGTTTTCAAAGACTGTTTGTCTTATTATAATAATTTCTTATTTTTGTTCTGTAGTGATTTCTGATATTGATTTCAGTCTTATAAAATTTACAAAAGAATTGAATTTCAAACGTTTTCTAATTTACAAAATTAAACTTACCTGATTTAAGTGCTATGTAACTGTGAACGACCGTTAGTGGACTAGGCCATGTTGTGACACGAGGTTTTGTTTCAGGTTGGCTACACTTTATGCAAGTCCAAGGAGTTGAAGGAGCAATTTTAATGGGAGGTTTCAGACAACTACAATGATATAATCCTGCACATACACTACACTTTAACAAATCTCCTTTTTGTTTGCAAACTGTACACACTTGATTTGGAGAGCTGCTTTTCTAAAAATAAAATTTTATCAAAAACTTTCAAATGTAACAATTTTTAAACAGTAACTAATTTACAAAATATGTCTAAATTTTGTGTACTTTTAATTTATTATTTCATCTTAACACTTACGATCGAATGTTGATTGAGAGACTGTTGTGGAAGATGATATCCATTTATCACGCCATTTCCTCCATTATTACATGGCGTGCTAGAGCTTGTGGTGGTGGTAGTTGTGATTGTGGTCGAAGTGGCAGTGACGGCAGTAATAACGCTGACGTTAGTGACCGTGAGAGGAATGGGAGTCGTCGTCATTGTTGAGGCAGTATTATTTTCGGGTGATTCTGACCTACTATTTGGTGCCTGGGGAACCAGACGAGGCCGACCTTTATATAAATTAAAATAAACAAATTATTTATATAAAATTTAATTTAATTTAATTTAATTATGTTTTGCCAACAGTATAAATTTTATGTTCAAAACACACATTTTAAATTGGTGTTTGTAAAAACAATGTTTTTTAATTGGAGA
This sequence comes from Centruroides sculpturatus, assembly GCF_000671375.1. NCBI lineage: Eukaryota > Metazoa > Arthropoda > Arachnida > Scorpiones > Buthidae > Centruroides > Centruroides sculpturatus. Next base: position 246,680 of record NW_019385078.1, read on the forward strand.
ATTATTCACAATTATGAGATTGTCATCACATTTTCTTTTCTATTCCCAAAAGCACATTGGTAAAGTAGTAATCCGATTTATTATAAGAGGAGAAGAAATCACTTTTTTCAAAAATCTTTGATCATTTGGAAAAACAATAAAGTGAATATTTGTATAAAAAAAGATTTCGTTAAATAAATTATTACATAGACTAAAGATGCAGAATCTTTCCTTACTCTTGATTTTCATCCTAAAATTTAGTAGATATCAAGCATATAACAAACTTATAATGATGTATCTACCTATCACTGTTACTACACGTCTACATACTTAAACTATTATTATTTGATGATTATTTAATATTATATATATAAAATTTGATTGTTATAAACTATTATTATTGTGATAAGTACTGTAATTTTGTGTAGATAAACTACAGATTATCTGTGTTTGAAAGATAATTTGAAAAGGGATGTGGGTTATGCAACAAATCATCTTATACGCCAATACTAAATTCCAACTACAAGTTAAAACAAAAGAACATAAGAATTGCATTACAGTAAAATATTGGCCTCTTTGTGCTCTCTGAGTAGTAAGAGGCCTAAAACCACAAATAAATAAATAAAAAAAAGTAAAATATACAGGGTATCTCAGTTAAACATTTCAGAACTTCTAAGAGGGGTAGGGTGCATCCTCAGAATCATATAGCAACGTCGGGTTAAAAATGCCTTCCTGCTGGTTGTAAGAATCGCAGTAGCTGCCGGAGAAATTCAAAATAAGCCTGGATTATTCCAGAATGTTTGAAACTCCATGTGCCATAGATGTGAGGTCTATATTACAGTCAGTGGAAGAAACTTTGAACACTTTCTTTGACCCATGTTCCTTTTGTTTTTGTACATTTATTATTAAAACGAATATTCACTTATGGTCTTCTTCTTTATGATGTTTCTGTGTAAATCACTGCTTCAGGAAAGCATTTCCGACCCTGCATTGCTATATGATTCTGAGTCGTCGGGATGCACCCTACCCCTCTTAGAAGTTCTGAAACGTTTAACTGAGACACCCTGTATAATGTTAATTTACATTACTAACATAATCTATATTCAAATTAATGGAAAATATCATATATTGATTTCAATAAACAATGACAATGTTATATTTCAGCCATATTGTTTAATATTTTGGTCATTTTGTTTGATTCTAGAAGCAACACTTCCGGAATATGAAACTTTGGTATGTTTCATCATACCGAAACCACAAATAGTACTCATATTTGTTGCAAGATATAACACATTAAAACACTGAAGTTGTTTAATTTTGCTGAAAACACTTCCTGATAAAATAATTTTAATCTCTGACAATCAATTTTCACCTTCATTGCCGTGAAAATGATAGTTTGGAAATTGTCCAAAGCATTTATTTCTTGAAATGCTTTAATGTATTTGAACTTGACTGCTGAAGAATAGCCAAATGTCTTAAAATCCTGAACAACATTTTGGACAAGACTGTTCAGTATTTTGAAAAATATTTTATCAATAAATAACAACCCTTGAATTTGTTTAGTATTTTTCAATTTTTATGTTTTACTATTAATTTCTCAGTTTAAATTCCTAAATGCTGTTTTACAATAGATGTACTTTAATGTACTTGCAAGACAAAAATAAATAAAAAGCTTATTTTTATTCTCTTATAAGATATATGAATAAAAACATATCAATAAAGTCACGAGCTGAAAATTTTAAATTATAATTTTTACTTTATTTATTAACAATTCAAATACTACTTTTTTCATGATCAAGTAAGGTAAATTGCACATATAATACATGTAAAACATACTTGCATGTTAAAAACTAAACTAAATATTACCTCTTGGTCGTTTTGTAGGTGGACCCGACATGTTTTCCGCATTCAGAAAAGCTGCATTTTTTCTCTTTTCTTCTATAGCTGCATTTGAGAATTGAGGATTAGCCGTGGTACGTCTTTTTCTTTCCACTTTCCGACTTTTAAGTTCAGTCAGAAACTCTTTGGTCACAAGTCCCAAAGATAACATAAAATCAGATTTCTGAAACAAACATTTAATTATCATTAAATTTTAATGATAATTAAGTATTTAAAACTAATAATATAAATTTTCAAAAACTCTCATACAATTTGTTTTTCTTTGTTGATTATTTTATTATGGGGCGAAACTGTCTTAACAATGAGGTGTGTTGTCGAAGATGCCCGTTGCGCTGCAATGTGACTAGCTGGTAACGAAGAAGTAGTAGTTGTGGTTGTACTAATTGTAGCTGTTGTAGTTACAGAATGACACGCTGTTGGCTATAAAGCAAAAATACTTATTTATTTACACACATATATGTATAAGTTTGATTTTTTTTTTAATTTTCAGTGAAATAATTCTTATGTCAGATTTATTTAACTTGAAATAGGTTATAGTACAAAACTATAACAATTAAGATGCTCTTAATAAAAAAAACTTATGTAAAAGTAACAAAAAATAAATTTATTTGTTCATTTCATTGAATAATTTACAAGAAACATTCATGGAAATAATTTTTTTAAGAAAAACAACCATTAATATTTTTTTTAATTTAAAAATTTTCTGCTATATTTTATATAATTAAAAATGTTGTGTGTAGTTAAAGATGCTCATTTGCATTCTAAATCATAATTTGATGCAAAATTCTTGAGTTACAGTAGAACAGAACTGTGTAAAAATCTGTTAAATAATAAATAAATAAAAAAATTACTATAAAGGTTATACATTTTATTACAGAATGATAAATTTCTTATGATGTTCTAAGATTCAATTATATTGTATAAAACTAACAGTAATAAATGAATAATATCCAAATTTGAAAGAATATTGCTCAAGTGATGAAATGCAATTATGATTTAAATTAAGTTATATTCTTGAAACATAATTTATATGAGTTTTTTTAATGCTTAAGATAAAGTACTGAACGTCAAAATTCAGAAAATGCATAAATAGTTGATTTATTAATTTTTACTTTCTTTTAATATTAAAATAAAAAGCAGAAGCCAGCATATGACACATGTTTCATCATCTACATTTCCATAATAAATCATTTTAAAAACATATTTTTTAAAGGTAAGATGAAAAGATAGACATTTGAATTCAAAACGAAAAATCTGGACAATGAGTGCCTAAAACAAAGTGCTTAGGAAATTCTCTGCATCTTGTGCAATATAGAAAATTCTCTAACAGAGTTAAGAAAGCAATAAAAAACGAAAGTTTTATTAATTGAAACACATGACAATAAAACTGACAAAAATTAATCACAATTATTAAGAAACTAACATGACTTATAATAAAAGTTCTTGCTTTTATTATAAGTCATGTTAGTTTCTTAATTTATTATAAGTCATGTTAGCTTCTTAATTTATTGATGAGATAAATAAGATAAAACAATTTACTATGCTTCAAGCCAAGAATTTTCTCCTAATGAGTATAAATAAATATTATTGTGTCAATTTTTTCTTTTCCTTCATTTCATGCTGGTAAATTAAAATACAAAAAAAATTTTTCAATTAATATTAAACAAAATAAAACTAATGTTTGTAATTTAAATTTATATGTATTGTTTGATAAAATTCAACTAAAACATTATCTGTGAAATACAGTTAAAAGTATACAAGTTCAGAAGAGAGAGAGCACTCAGTGTAAGCTTTCAATATTATATAAACATTATTTTAATATTACTTTATGTAATAAGGATACATTATTTCAGAATCACAAAAGAGACAATGTTAAATCAAGACCACACTGTATTCAATATACAATTGCATTTTGTAACTGAATTACTACAGACTGTCATCAAATAATTAATCTAGTTTTGTCTAATAATATAATACAAAAACAGCTTCTACAATTGGGCAGATGTGTAATTTTTACTAAAGGACATGACAAGCATTTGTTACCTAAATTCAATCAAAACACATTATAATTAATTTCAATGATAATTAAGAAGGTTAAAAACAAATCTTCTGATATTGATCTCTTTTAATATCTGCATTCTTTATGCTGGATTTTTTTTTGGTCTTTATTATTAACAACAAAAATCCCAGAATTTCTCTTTGAAAATCTTCAATACAGGTATACCTCACCTTACGCCAGTAATTTGTTCAGGAGAGGCGACTTAAGTCGAATTTACTTGTCTCCAAATTTACTCATCACTAGGCTAAACCACAAATAACCATTCCCAGTTCTGTATTTTATTTATAAATGCATTTTTAATAATATATGGTTAATAAGAATCTATTTTAAGCTTACAAACAAATAAATTTTAGTTTTTAATATA
>NW_019385078.1:257659-260137 GCF_000671375.1 Centruroides sculpturatus
CAATCTTCGGCTATGTCTTGGGCTACTCAAATATTTTACATTTTTGATACTAAATTAACATCTGAAGTATAATATTTTATTATTTTTATATTTTTCAATATATTTATTTTGTTTGTACAAAATAAAAAAATAATTTTTAACGATACAATAGTCTTTGTTAGGCTTAACATCGACGAAAATTGAACGCAAAGCGACACGCAACGGATAAAAATTTTGACATTGGATACGTTAAACTATTTTTTCGTACATAAATCAGTTATCTGAAATATCAGTTATCCGGACAACCCCAGTCCCCAATTGATTCGGAAAAATCGACGCTCTACTGTAGCTATATTTTCTTCTCAAAACTGATAAAATGGTATCAGATCTCACAGATGTTCTGATTAAGTGTTTATGGAAATGAAGATTGCTTCTGATGGAATTTTGTACAACAATTCAAATAAACAAAGCAGCATTAATGTATGAAGAACATTACAATGCATAATATGATGCTATCAAGAGCTTCATGCAGAAAAGAAGGAAAAAAGATGAATCAAAATAACATTTTATTATGAGGAGGGCAAACTATACAAATATTTAAAAATGTAGGTTTTAATAACATTTTAATTTCATTTTCTTGTAATTTTTTATAATTTTTATGACTCAATACTAAATCAAATTCTATTTATTTTTTTAAATGAAAAATTCTTTCTCAAACAAATAACCATTTTTCCAATTATATATTTCTGAAATCACACATTCAATTAGTACAATAATTTTATGGACTACATTAACCATGGTATTTTTGTACTTCCTCAAATGAACTTAAAATCTTTTGTTCAGAATTTTCAATTTGCCATTTTCTATAAAATTTTGTTACTACAATGTGAAACATATCATTCAAAGCAAAAAGTATAGCAAGGGATTTATTTAAGATTTAATTGAACAGACATGTTTGTTTTTATTTCATAAACCTATTTCATATACTGAAAATGTTTGTTTGTTTATATCTTAAATAAACCCCTCACTGGAAGTGTGAAAGGTATTGATTTCATGTTATTTAGTTCCAGCTTTGTTGATTTGATAATTTCTTTACAGACAATTAAATAATGCTATTAAGTTTAAAATACAATATATTAAGGCACANCTTTTTCTTCATTTCATGCTGGTAAATTAAAATACAAAAAAAATTTTTTCAATTAATATTAAACAAAATAAAACTAATGTTTGTAATTTAAATGTGTGTGTATTGTTTGATAAAATTCAACTAAAACATTATATGTGAAATATAGTTAAAAATATACAAGTTCAGAAGAGAGAGAGCACTCAGTGTAAGCTTTCGATATAATATAAACATTATTTTAATATTACTTTATGTAATAAGGATACATTATTTCAGAATCACAAAAGAGACAATGTTAAATCAAGACCACACTGTATTCAATATACAATTGCATTTTGTAACTGAATTACTACAGACTGTCATCAAATAATTAATCTAGTTTTGTCTAATAATATAATACAAAAACAGCTTCTACAATTGGGCAGATGTGTAATTTTTACTAAAGGACATGACAAGCATTTGTTACCTAAATTCAATCAAAACACATTATAATTAATTTCAATGATAATTAAGAAGGTTAAAAACAAATCTTCTGATATTGATCTCTTTTAATATCTGCATTCTTTATGCTGGATTTTTTTTTTTTTGGTCTTTATTATTAACAACAAAATTCCCAGAATTTCTCTTTGAAAATCTTCAATACAGGTATACCTCACCTTACGCCAGTAATTTGTTCAGGAGAGGCGACTTAAGTCGAATTTACTTGTCTCCAAATTTACTCATCACTAGGCTAAACCACAAATAACCATTCCCAGTTCTGTATTTTATTTATAAATGCATTTTTAATAATATATGGTTAATAAGAATCTATTTTAAGCTTACAAACAAATAAATTTTAGTTTTTAATATAGTACAGAAAAAAAAGTAATCTAAATTTACGAATACATGTATGTACTGTACATACTTGTAAATGTACATGTTTACAATTTGGCGATGTTTACAGTACATTGCGGACTCTTTATTTCTGAATGTGGTCTGCTCTAAGACATTATAAAATAAGATGATTTTGTAAGGTTAAATAACAAATACAGTTATTAAAATTGTTTTGCAATAGTAGAAAATAAACTAATTTATGTTAAATTTACCAATATCGAGTGGCGCTGACAACAACGCCAAACGGTAGATATTGGAACTACCATGAAAAATGTCAATATTGAGCTCTTAAAGACCGCTAAATAAGACAATACAGAGTCACAGATGTTTTCATATTTCGTTTCCTAGGATTTATGATGGTTATATTAACATTTACTGTAAATGTACATATTTTAATATGATTTTATGTACTTTTAACGCTAGTGATATTATGACTTAAATATTTCTGGCGGACAGACCTAAAGTTGAATAAAATGACTTGAACTTGATTTTTATTTTTCCAT
>NW_019385078.1:262841-279772 GCF_000671375.1 Centruroides sculpturatus
TAAAAGTGGTCATGTGTCATATCTCTTAATGAATATTTTACTCGTTATTAGCATTCAAAATTAAAAAAAAAAAAAAAAAGTAAAACTGTTTCTTGGCATCCTTTCCCACGTGGTAATTCACCTACACTTACAATTAGTGAGACCTCTAAGTCTTACGATTTTCCACATACCACACAGCTCTTGACAAATCATGGAAACTATGCGAGTTATCTTGTGAGATTTGCAAATAGAAATTTTAATTTGTGTCCTAAATGTCTGGTAGAGGACGGCACTAAACATTATATTTATGATTGCATAAAAATCGAACAAGAGATATTAGAACTTCGACTTTTACTTGAGGAACATGGCATCACATGGCCTTGTAGGTTATCAGACATTTGGATTACTTGTGACATTTACAATGATTTTAAAAGACTAGCTAATAAAGTTAACTTTGTTACTCAACATGCTATCTATGCTTAGTTATTTTGGCATTCAAATTAAACTATACATTTTGCAACCGACTTGTAATTATTGGCTATGTTACTTGATAGATGTTTAAGATGTCTGTGATATTGTATTGTTTTTATAAGATATTCAGGTTGATATTAGGCTTGTTATTCAATACTTTGCTTTCACTTTGTCTAACATGTTCTATGTTTGTTCTCGGTGATGGCTGATGGCATACATCCGAATAAATGCTGTTCTTTGTGCTAAATTAATTGTATATATGTCAGACTTAATTATTTTGCTAGTCTTTTGACCACACAGGATGGAATTTTTTTTTTTTTTCACAAACCTTTGCACCACATAATGTGCATACACATTCTTTAGACTTTCGAAGGAAATCAGCCATAATTTGATATGATGGCTGATATGAACTTGTGTAAATCTGTGCTTGTGACTATTATTAGAAATACAGTAGCACGTCGATTATCCGAAAGTCAATCATCCGAAAGAATTCCAGTCGGCAAATTTAAATTTTCGCCAGTGCTGTGGTGCTTCAATTTTTGGCTATGTCTTGGGCTACTCAAATATTTTACATTTTTGATACTAAATTAACATCTGAAGTATAATATTTTATTATTTTTATATTTTTCAATATATTTATTTTGTTTGTACAAAATAAAAAAATAATTTTTAACGATACAATAGTCTTTGTTAGGCTTAACATCGACGAAAATTGAACGCAAAGCGACACGCAACGGATAAAAATTTTGACATTGGATACGTTAAACTATTTTTTCGTACATAAATCAGTTATCTGAAATATCAGTTATCCGGACAACCCCAGTCCCCAATTGATTCGGAAAAATCGACGCTCTACTGTAGCTATATTTTCTTCTCAAAACTGATAAAATGGTATCAGATCTCACAGATGTTCTGATTAAGTGTTTATGGAAATGAAGATTGCTTCTGATGGAATTTTGTACAACAATTCAAATAAACAAAGCAGCATTAATGTATGAAGAACATTACAATGCATAATATGATGCTATCAAGAGCTTCATGCAGAAAAGAAGGAAAAAAGATGAATCAAAATAACATTTTATTATGAGGAGGGCAAACTATACAAATATTTAAAAATGTAGGTTTTAATAACATTTTAATTTCATTTTCTTGTAATTTTTTATAATTTTTATGACTCAATACTAAATCAAATTCTATTTATTTTTTTAAATGAAAAATTCTTTCTCAAACAAATAACCATTTTTCCAATTATATATTTCTGAAATCACACATTCAATTAGTACAATAATTTTATGGACTACATTAGCCATGCTATTTTTGTACTTCCTCAAATGAACTTAAAATCTTTTGTTCAGAATTTTCAATTTGCCATTTTCTATAAAATTTTGTTACTACAATGTGAAACATATTATTCAAAGCAAAAAGTATAGCAACGGATTTATTTAAGATTTAATTGAACAGACATGTTTGTTTTTATTTCATAAACCTATTTCATATACTGAAAATGTTTGTTTGTTTATATCTTAAATAAACCCCTCACTGGAAGTGTGAAAGGTATTGATTTCATGTTATTTAGTTCCAGCTTTGTTGATTTGATAATTTCTTTACAGACAATTAAATAATGCTATTAAGTTTAAAATACAATAGATTAAGGCACATGCCAAAATAATTCAATAGAAGTAAAAAAATGTCTTTTATAAATTTTTTATTTCTATTGTTATTAAGTTAGTGTATGAAAGAGAAAAATATATTCATTAGTTATTACTAATTAAACAAAATAAAAGTGATATACAATACAAGATTCAATAAAGAAAATCCCGTTTGTTTCTTCTTTTCAATCAGAAAATATATTAATTTAATTAATAATTACTGATAAATATATTTTTAATTTTGATTCTTTCAATCTATCAAATATTAAAGCCAATTTAATTTTATTACATTTATTAAAAATTTACTTCACTAAAATTTAAAACTTTTCCAACAAAAAATTAAACATCTTTTAACAGAATAAATAATGTTACAGATTCTCTTTATAAAATCATAATTATAAATTACCAAACACAAAATCCATGCATTTCAATTTACTTTTGTTTCTTTAATAGAACACACAATATGCTGTAAGAGTGAGTTTAAGTTTCTTATATATAACTTGAAAGCAAAACAATTACAATAAAAATTGTTGTATGAGATCTTTCTGCTTTGTCTTTGAAAGCATTGATAATTAAAATAATAATTATCAAATTAAATATCAGTGATATTAAAAGTTTAATTTAAACATACCACTGTTAAAACCGATCTGCTGCCAGGCGGAGGATACTGAGGCACACGAATAGGCGGTGCGAGATTTAACATTACGCCCGTGTGCGAACTGTCGCTCGAACGGTTTGGAGATGGCACGACCAGAACAGGCTGCGCTCGCTGATTATTGCCGGACCTCGTAGTTAGCAGAGCATTTGTAGCGGTGGTACAGTGAGGCAGCAAGACCGCCGTGGCTACCGGCGTCTTAATAGCAATATTAGTCGACGCATTTACTAAATTACCAAGACTGGAAGGCACTACATGCCTAATATTTTGTGGTCCTGACTGTACAATAGTCATTTGTTTTGTGGTGAGTGCCACTGCTTGTGTCTGAACCTGTAATAAATAATATTCATTTTTCTTTTAAATAAAGATAATACATTTGTGTTTGATGCTTTAATTTCAATCATTTATTGGTATTACAAAGTAAATATTAGATTGCAAGTAATTAATTCATCAAGTATTCTTTATTCACTCAAATTAAAGTGAAATTTTATATATTTATGCTCTGGACACCTATAGATTACAACTACAAGAAAATTATTTATAATTATAATCAATTATTAAAACAACTCGAGCATGCATCAACACAATATTACAGGCAAATCTTGACATTTGACACAAATTTTTCTAAATTTCACTGAAGAGGAGAAAATAATTTCTCTTATAAACAAATAAAATTTATTTCTATAACAAGCTATAAGGATGTGTAAACAAAAAATCTGCACAAAAATCAAACTTTATTTTTACAATATGATTATCCAGAAACACGAAACTGACAAAATTAGTTTCTTCTGTCTCTAAATTATGGAATTTGGTCTGCAGTTGGCAACTTTTCTAATTTTAGTTTTGATACAAGCCATCAGAGTTCAAAAGTGCTCTAAATTAAATTGGCAGACTTAAACTTGATGAACCGTTTGTTTTGCTTCATTTTCAGCAGACCATCAATTTTCATAAACTTTTTGTTTAGTTGGTATTAGAATCATTCGTTCAATTGGGCACAGCTAAGGAACATTTGCATGCTGTTCTCTTTGCTGCTCCAAATTCCACTATAAAAAAACTCTCTCTTTCATAATATGAACTACGAGTTCCATCTGAATGGTGTTTCTTGAAGTATGGGATCAGCCTCTTCTTAATACACTCCTTTATGTACACCTGTTTGTTGATGCAGAGGTGAGAAGGTGCTATGAATACTTGAGACCTTTTTGGACTGAATTGCTACCCAAACCAACACTTCCTAAGAAAATTTTGCATGGAGTTTAAACTTTACTTGTGGATCAATGCCAACACCATCCTTACAACAGTATATGTTGTTCCCAATGCAGTCATTTTGAACAAAGATAAAATATGAATCATCATCTGTAACAACTTCCAGTCCATGTGAAGCTTTGAAGTTGCCCTCATGCATTTTTCACAGAAGAACCTTTTGCAATTTGAGTTGTTGTTGTTATTATTTTTATTTTTTTTTTTTGTATATTTTGCAGCTGACTTTCACTTCCAAAGGACAACATTTTGCTTGACTTTTATGTTTTTAACATACTTGAATGTTCAAAATCTCATAAGTTTTCATGACTGTCCAACTTCTCCAATCACCTTTCTTTCCAACAGCTTTCTTTTGCTATGTGTCATTTTAATTCTCTTTCACCCACTCTCTGGACATCTAGCAATAGTCTTACCACTTTCCAACCTTTCTATAATGCTGTAAACTGTCCTCATTGACAACCCCATATCCATAAAATGTTTAACTGTAAAGTTTCTTTCCCTTTCCTCATGTTAATTGTAAGTTTGCCAACTACAATTCTTCTTTCCTCTTCATGAAGCTGCTCCATTTTGTTTACATTTACAATATTTAATAATCTGAAACCGTGTCATTATTCAGTTGAAACTGAATAAAAAATAAAGAGGTGAAAAAATGCCAAGTGAGTGATTAATTACACTACATAGTGTCTGAATAATGGATTTACAATATTGTTGCCATGACAACATAAATTTAAATCTATGCAGTCTGAGCAACAATCTATGCTAGCATGTTTTCAAATTTATTTAAAAAACAAAATACCAAACATGCCTGCCAAAATTGTGCACACTTTTTGTTTACACAGCTATATTAATAAAAATTCTAAAGCCAATTTTCATGAAACACAATATTTTTAAATTGTAATGCCATACATTTCATGCAAAAACAACTTATTTCACTAACTTTTAAAATGCAAAGACAGTTGCTATATTTTCTTATTAAATTCCTATAATGCAATTTTAAAAAGTCACATTAGATAAACAGCTACAATTTATAAATTTATCACTTATTAATATTCTTGAATTGTTAATATACACATATAATATTACATACTATGTAATTGAAACTTCTCATGTTAAATGTAAAATAAAATGCAAACTACATGCAATGTGAAACACAACTTAATCATATGCAAATCCAACTAAAAGCATGCAATAAATTTTGCATATATCTATGTAGTTTTATTTGTTAGTATACATAAAACTATACTAAATAAATTATTATAATTNAGGCTAAACCACAAATAACCATTCCCAGTTCTGTATTTTATTTATAAATGCATTTTTAATAATATATGGTTAATAAGAATCTATTTTAAGCTTACAAACAAATAAATTTAAGTTTTTAATATAGTGCAGGGAAAAAAAGTAATCAAATTTAAGAAAACTTGTACATACATACATCTTTACAATTTGGCGATGTTCACAGTACATCACAGACTCTTTATTTGTGAATGTGGTTTGCTCTAAGACATTATAAAATAAGATAATTTTGTAAGGTTAAATAACAAATACAGTTATTAAAATTATTTTGCAATAGTAGAAAATGAACTAATTTATGTTAAATTTACCAATATTTACATTCAATTTGTTTATTTACATTGTGGACATAGATGGCTGTAGATCATCAGCATCAACAGCTGATTCTGGCTGTTGTTGTTTGATATGCTTTTTAATAAGAAACCGGTCGAGAGTTCCTTGAACTGTGTTCTTCTTTTCTTCAAGGATTACATGATAAGGAGCAAAAGCTTCGTGACAAGTGTGCACAACTTTTGAAAAGCATTGACCATTTGGGTCCATATCCTTGAAGATCTGAAGTCCTTTTTCAATAAAAGCAAATGCTTCCTGCATATTCTTTAGAGAAAAGTGACATGGCTCAGGTTCAACGACTTCTTTTTTTTGCTGCTCGTTGAGCTCTATCAAATCCTCATTCGTTAGGGGCTGCTGCTTGTCTTTTTCAAATAAATCTATGAAATCCTCCTCCTCCAAATCCATTTCCAGCTCTTTGTTCATGGTCACCAATGTTTTGTTGACTTCAATATTATCAAACCCCTTGAAATAATTCATGAATTGCAGGCATAGTTTTTTTCACACACCATTCATAGCCATGTTCTGAACACCATTCCATGCTGCCACTATGTTCTGTACAGCTTTATATATGTCATACTCCTTCCAAAAGTCACAAAGTGTGCATGACTCATCAAGATCAGTTGCAGCTACTGCTCGCTGCAACATATGCTTCATATAGTAACACTTGAAGATTGCAATGATGCCCTGATCCATTGGTTGCATAAGAGATGTGGTATTCGGAGGGAGGTACACAACAGTAACATTGAAGTAAAAATCTACGATATTTTGCGAGTGGCCAGGAGCATTATCAATTATTAATAATATCTTAAAAGGAATCCCCTTCTTGCAATAGTTTTCTGCTGCCAGGATAAAATGATTAAAGAACCAATCTTCAAAAATAACAACAGTCACCCATGCTTTTGGATTAGCCATCCATATAACAGGAAGAGATGCCTTGATTATATTCTTCAGGACACGGGATTGTGTGCATGATACCCCAGCAATGGTTTTAATTTAAAATCTCCAGCACAATTTCCTCCTAACATAACGGTCACACATTCTGGAATTGACTTTTTCTTCTTTGGAAATGAAAGAACGGTCTGGCAATTTTTTCCAATATAATCCAGTTTCGTCAACGTTAAAAATCTGTTCAGGAAGAAATCCATTTTCTTCAATGATCTTAGCCAATGCTTTAGGAAAATCAGCTGATGCACTTTCACTTTCCTTCTTTATAGAGTGATAACTTCTTCATTCTTTAAATCTCATAAACCAGCTTTGATTCACTTTAAACTCTACATCTTTCTCATCTGGGTATTTTTGTTCAGGTCCTCAAACAAAGACAATGCTTTCGCTTGAATGATTTCTTGACTAATAGCAGCATGCTGATGATTCAACCTATCAATCTAAAGAGAAAGAAATTGTTCCATCTCTTCAAAGATTTTTCCTCTTTTCTTATTGATAATAGTATTCTTCATCCCTGGGCATCAGATTTGATATGTGCTAAAATATTATCCTTATTGTGAACAATTGTCAATACAGTTATCTGACTCATTCCAAAAGTTCGAGCAATCGATATAACCTTTTCACTTTTTTTGTAGTGTTTTATCATAGCCAGTTTATTGTCCAGTGTTATAGCATGATGCTTAGCACTTGCACTAGGAATTTTCTTAGGAGCCATTGAGGCAAAATATAAAGTCACAAATGAATGAAAATGACAGAGTAGGCGATAATGAAGACGTATACCGTGCATATGCGTAAACTAAACTGGATTTCAATTTTGTGGGAATCATGAGTGATGCTGACAATGACGCCAAACAATAGATATTGGAACTACAGTGGAAAACATCAATATTGAGCTCTTAAACACTGCTAAGTAAGATGACAACACAGAGCCACAGATGTTTTCATATTTCATTCTCTAGGATTTATGATGATTATATTAACACTTACTATNGTACGATGATTGGTGAAAAAATGACCCCCCCCAAGATTTTTACATTTTTGGACTCAGGAACTTGAAACATCAACAAATGCAAAAAACTTTGGGTATTTTTTTTCTGTATGTATGAATGAATATGCATGTTTGTATGTGAGGAGAGAATTTATTCACCCATTTTGAAGCTTAACTCCTGTTCCTCTACTTGAAAATTTCTGAAATATTGTAGGGGGATTTGTATATTAGGGGCATTGATGCTATTAAATTTTGGTGGTTAAAGGTCAAGGGGTTGGGAAAATTGAGGGGATTGTGTATCATATCTCAATGCAGAATTAATAAAGAATTTATTCATCAATAGTATTTACAATTTTTATGAGACTCATATCTGTTCTAAAAATTAAGCTTTTTGCCATTTTATAATAATTACTAGCTGCAAGGACCCGCTTCACTGGGTTTTTATTTGTTCATACATTTGTATGTAATATAGTTTTTTTTTTATATATAAAAGACTGTTTTTCTAAGTAATCTAGAATCTAGCTGCAAGGACCANTTGCAATAACTTAGATTTGATAATAAAATACAAGATACAAGATCATAGTGCCGTAAGAACACAAGTTAGCTGCAATATGCTGTTCTAGTGGAAAAGAACAAATATATATATATAGTAAACTATATGTGAATATTTAATATAATACAAAATGCAATGAGCAAAATATATACTCACTGTATATTTTGCTCATTACTATAATACTTACTATAATTCTAGAATTTTCACAAACTAAAAACAAATAACCAAAATTTATTAGATTTTACCAGGCTATTTTTGACTAACTTTAATTAATTATCAAATTTAACTAAAAGCAGACAATGTTAAAATCTTGTATTTGTTAATTAAAAATGTTGATTATTTGTCTGGTTAACAATTTCAAAGTTTTAATTATTTCACATATTAAAAAAAAGTATGACTGTGGTAAATGTATAATTACAAGTATGTTCAAACTATGTTGTCAGGTGTCTGAGACAAAATGAAATAAGAACATTTAAATCAGGTGTTGTCAGATATCAAAATAATTTGTCATTATACATTTGAAGTTTGTAATGTTTATGTAAGATGTAATTACTTCAAACACTTTTAACACTTGGGCAATTTAATACTTTTTAATATGGTAGATGCCACTTATTGTAATCATGGAATCATCACCGTTTAATGTTGTTAGAACATTAGAAGGTTCAAAATACAAGTCAAAATACACTATATAAAGAATTGTTCTTATTGTAATCAGAGTTTGATTATTGTTATCATTATCTTCAAGTAAATAGGCATTTTTAAGATCGCTTTTACATTATCAGCTTCATTCAATATATGGCTAATAGCATGTAATCATTACAGTCATTATTTGCTTGCAATGTAACAGCTACTGGCATTTCTTATTTCAATTATATCTTAGTTGTTGTTAAAATAGTAGTTGGTAAACAATACTGAATAAATTACATATTAATTATTTATTATTATTATTATTATTATTACTGTTTCAAATTATACAATTTGTAATTGTTCTAAAATGTCCTTTTAGTGTCAGAGTCAATAATTGAATATATTTTGACAGTGAGTTGCAATGTGGTGGAAAACACTTCTGATGCTATTTATATGCCACTACAGTTTTAAAATATGAGTACTTGTTATATATTTCTTTTTCTAAGAACTTTCATTTTGATTCAGTTGATCTTTTGCATGTTAATTATAGCAAATCACCTAAAGTCTAAACAGAGTTGGAAATATTTCAGCTGCAAAATTTGTCTCACTTTGCAGCTGAAATATTAGAGTTAATGGATGGATTATGATATTTTTTGTGTAATGTATATGTAATGAATTATTGTATACCCCGCATCATAGGTTCTGCCTAGTATGTCTAATTAAATAAATAAATAAATATTAGAGTTGAGTTCTACTCTCTCAACTCTGATATTAATGTTATGAAAACAAAAAGGAAAATTAATGTTATTTCTTATGATTATTACTTATTACTTCTGTAAATTCTTCTACAAGTGAAGAATTGGGCTTATCTTCAAAGGCACTTTCTCACTCTTGCTCCTTTGATGAATAAAATTTTTAATGAACTAAAGCAGATTTGAATAGAATCGTCAATATAAGAACATGCAAGTTACTTTAAATAATTTAGTGGATAAAACTGATATTTAGAAAACAAAATTATGAACCTGGCAGAAAAATAATCTCCAACTGAAAAATGAATAAACATAAAAATAGTGTCCTAAAAGACAAATTTTAACTATACCAGATTTAACTTTGAAACAGTAAGAATAAAATGAATCAAACTCTTTAAAAATAAATGGAATACTTAATTTGATTAATGAAAATACCTCCAAAATGGTATTTAAAATTTTCAATCATATAGATAAGCATTTCCATACAGCAAATAAGAAATCTATTACACCTGATACGGTATGAATAATCCTACAGTGGTAAAGATTTCTTTCATTCAAATAAAACAAAAACTCATAATGTAATTAAGCAACATCTTTCAACCAATATCTGTGGAATGTTATCTTATCTCAAATCCCTTTTTGTGTTGAATTGAATTGTCAATCCCAGTATAACATGGACATGTTTCCTAGTAAAGCTGCTTTGTTAAAAGACAGTTAAGCTATTTCTACTTTAAGTTACACACTGTAGCACTAGTGCAGCAAGGTTCACAAATGCTGAAAAAATAAGATGGCTGCCACTATAAATTATACACACGTTATGTACTGTACCTCAAATGAAAATTGTGATATAAAAAATCTATTATAAAGTGGTTATTGGATAAATTAGAAATGCAGTTTTCCAATAATCTTTTATCTGACATAAACATCTTCATATTTATTAGTAATGGCAAATGCATATGTTCTATTATTGTTGTTGTTTACCATATAGGTCAATGATTCCTAACTTTTTCAATTCTCAGTGCCTTTGCTAAATCCAGGTTTTCCCACGGTGCCCATGTCAAATTCTAACAAGTACACTTTAAAAAAAATTATTGGCTATTTCTCAAAGATTAGAACATTAGGTAAATAAAATAACACATGTATTTAAAATAACAAAAAACATGTAATTAAACAAATTCATAAAGCCAAACAACGATTGGATTACATCAGGCTACTTTCCATGATTATATTTCATTAATTACTAAATAATTTGTCACTAGAGGAAGGTGTTAGGTACCATCTCTTATTAAATTTAATAAATATAATTAAATTAATATTTATTAAATAATTTAGAATATTCTGGAATAAAACAATTAATTAAAAATAATCACAGAAAAGTAGCCTGATGTCCGGTGGTTGTTTGTTTGGCTATACATAGTTATCGGGTTTTGTGATGTTTGTTTATGAACAAATTCAATTATTATAATTAGTGAAATGGATGAGCCTTTTGATCACCGCAACCATATATATAGTGGCATTTTTTTTTATTAAATTTGCAGCTGATATGGAAACTCTGTCAAATCAATGAGGGGCTTGGCTGAAATCAACTACTTATAAACACCAATAAATGCTATTTTGTTCTTTTTTCAACAAAACACACACTAATAGATGTAGCTGTGCAGCTGAAGTTCCTTCGTAGAAATTACTATAAAGTTATAACTAAATGAAGCACCACCACACTGGCATTTTACATGTCAATGTGGTTGGTACTTTCGAATGAGAACTTCACTTTACATAATTGTTTTAATAATTATGTAATTAAAGTTATGTTTCTGCTTCTTTCATCATTTAAATATTTTAAACTTCTTTCGGATTTTCTTTATAGAATGTGGAAATTTATATTATTTTTTTACTTTCCTGGCTGTTAAACATAACAGAAGGAAAGTACGATGATTGGTGAAAAAATGACCCCCCCCAAGATTTTTACATTTTTGGACTCAGGAACTTGAAACATCAACAAATGCAAAAAACTTTGGGTATTTTTTTTCTGTATGTATGAATGAATATGCATGTTTGTATGTGAGGAGAGAATTTATTCACCCATTTTGAAGCTTAACTCCTGTTCCTCTACTTGAAAATTTCTGAAATATTGTAGGGGGATTTGTATATTAGGGGCATTGATGCTATTAAATTTTGGTGGTTAAAGGTCAAGGGGTTGGGAAAATTGAGGGGATTGTGTATCATATCTCAATGCAGAATTAATAAAGAATTTATTCATCAATAGTATTTACAATTTTTATGAGACTCATATCTGTTCTAAAAATTAAGCTTTTTGCCATTTTATAATAATTACTAGCTGCAAGGACCCGCTTCACTGGGTTTTTATTTGTTCATACATTTGTATGTAATATAGTTTTTTTTTTATATATAAAAGACTGTTTTTCTAAGTAATCTAGAATCTAGCTGCAAGGACCCACTTTGCTGGGTTTTTATTTGAGGGCAAAATGTAACGATAGTGAAGATTAAGATAATTACATTATAACCAATCTTACCCGTTTTCACAGANGCTTCTTTCATCATTTAAATATTTTAAGCTTCTTTCAGATTTTCTTTATAGAATGTGGAAATTTATATTATTTTTTTACTTTCCTGGCTGTTAAACATAACAGAAGGAAAGTATGATGATTGGTAAAAAAAATGGCCCCCCAAGATTTTTACATTTTTGGACTCAGGAACTTGAAACATCAACAAATGCAAAAAACTTTGGGTATTTTTTTTTCTGTATGTATGAATGAATATGCATGTTTGTGCGTGAGGAGACAATTTGTTCACCCATTTTGAAGCTTAACTCCTGTTCCTCTAGTTGAAAATTTCTGAAATTTTGTAGGGGGATTTGTGTATTAGGGGCATTGATGCTATTAAATTTTGGTAGTTAAAGGTCAAGGAGTTGGGAAAATTGAGGGGATTGTGTATCATATCTCAATGCAGAATTAATGAAGAATTTATTCATCAATAGTATTTACAATTTTTATGAGACTCATCTCTGCTCTAAAAATTAAGCTTTTTGCCATCTTATAATAATTATTAATGTAAGAAGTTTTTAAATAAAACACCATAACAGATGATGGTGCCATCACACAATTTTAAATATTTTCACCAAGAAAGTTATGAAACTCATTGCTGGATTTTTTATTTATTGAAATCTTCAATTATTATTACAGTAGAGTGTTGATTATCCGAAAGTCGAACATCCAAAAGAATTCCAGTTGGCAAATTTTAATTTTTGCCAGTGCTGTGGCGCTGCAATCTTTGGCATATCCAAAAATGTTATAGATTGATCCCGCTCCTTTTCCCAGGTGAAATTGATGGTGGAATGGACACTTGAAAGTTGCTGCATAAACTTTATGTTTATGCAGCAACTTTCACCTGGGAAAAGGAGCGCGATCAATCTATAACATTTTTGGATATGTGGATATGGAAGTCACTAGAAGGGCTGCAGTTTACAGTGCATCATAAGTCCAACAAGATCCCCTATATCATTCCAGCTGATGCATTTCAACCATCGCGGTATGTCAATGCCGCCATAGCGGCTCTTATCAGAAGAGCAATACTACTTCCCTCATCACAAGCTCTAATAAAAGTCGAATTGGAAATCATAAAAACGGCAGTACATCATGCTGGTTTCACAGGTTACGCATATACTACGTAGGGTAAAAGATTCCCTTTTCCCGTTTACCACACTATACGGCAAAAAAAAATGCCTAGAGTACAATCAGCAATGCCATACCTAGGAGCACTGTCTATACTTATTAGCCATATTTTCCGGCAATACAGCTTTACCCTTCCTTTAACTCCCCTACCCAGCCTACACAGGAGCGTACACAGTGATCGGGATAAAGTTGACGTTTTAGAAAAATTGGGAGTATACGCAGTGCAACTAGAAAATCCAATAACAGGGATAATTGAGAAGAATATAGGGGCAATGACAAGAATGCTCGCTTGCCGTATTGCAGAACATCAGGAGGATATAAACAAAGGAAGACAGTCCACAGAGCTTGCCAGAAAAGTTCTACAGCATGGCTATAACCCATTATGGTCAAAGACAGCATTGCTCAAGCGCTGTAATAACAGAAGGATTACATTTATTTGGGAAGCACTCCTCACAATGACCACAGACGTGTGCGATGTCCCTACCCTCAACTTGCCCGAAATATGGGTTACTTTATACCAGCGTTTAAACAACAAAATGCGTCAAGAATCGCACAATTAGTATGATCACTCCTCAACGCTTGTGCTGCTAGTCATGTGGATTTAAGATCTTTCGAATGCCCGAAAAAGCTTGTTGCATGTTACCAATGGAATTACCGTTGGTAATATTATAACGGAACAAACGTTATAATTTAAAAATTGACAAGAAAATTTTCCGTTTTCTACTTGGAACACTCTGCACATTCTATTTTTTCAAATTTTTTATTTTTCACCTGAGGACGATGATATAATACTCATCGAAAGTACTTGCGATATAAGAAAATCGTGTTAATGCTGGACTCAGTGCTTGTTATCAAGAAACTATACAATTTTGACGTGAGTTTTATTTATTTAACTATTTCTATACTAGTAGCCTGGGACGCCCCCTAGTGGGCGTTATTTACAAATTTCCATGAGGCAAGGTTCCTTTGACTTTTTTGTTCCTATCAATATGCTGTACAGATCTGTTAAAGTCCCAATGGTAAGATTTACCCTCCGAATGAAGAGGTGGCGATCCCCCCAAACTGTAGCCCGTGTGAACAATAGTCAAAGGAACCATATCCCTACTTGCGACCCTTCGCGAGATATAAGCCCCTGAAATAATAAATTCCTATTACAAATATACTGAATTATTTATATTGTTATATTGACCAAATAATAATTTATGGGCCAAATGAATAATAATAATTTATATTNTTTTAAAACTTCATAAGCTTGATTTTATTCAAAAAGTTCAGCTGAAGCTGTTCTTTTAAGTGAATGAAAACATTTATCAATAAAACAATAATTATGGTTTCCTGAAGTAAGCATTTTGTTTTATTTATTGTATTTTATACCATACTTTTGCAATAATGTATATATTAATATTAAAAACTATTGATTTCTGAAAGTTTTCATTAGTATAACTTGTAATAGTTTTTCTTTGGTAATTTGTTAGCATTTTGTAAAATATAAAATGAACAAATAGACAATCATTTTACTTTAATCACTTTGTTTAGGCAGTAGGCTTTAATCATGGAAAGATTTATCACTTAAGTTATGAATAATAGACAAACTTTATAATTATGAATAAATCAGAGATTATTCATGATTGTAAAATGATCAAATAAACTCTTTCATAGCTCAGTGCCAAGTGTATGGAATGGCTTAAATATACTAAATACTTTTGCTTAAATGTTCTATGCTAAAATGGGGGGTTGCATCTTATATGCCATAAAATATTTGTAATAGTTCTTTAAGAAAAATGAGAAAAAGATTCTATGTTTTCTGGACATGTCTTATATATCTATTAGTTATATGTAAATTATTTACATCTTGATAATAAATGTATACAAATTTGATTGATTAACTTCCTATACTTAAATACTTTAGATTCTTTTAAATCATTTTCTGAATATGAAGTAAATGAAAAATTTTTTTATTTAACTAATGTTAAAATTATTTTGTATTTTCATTTGTTTTCATATAAAATATTCCAAAATCATTTGGATTTGTTCAATACATAGAACATTAGAATATGCAGGAATACCTCATTTCATACTTCACTACAGTGCAATTGATAATATGCATCAAAGAATTCAACTAATGAAAAATGATTAATTATAATGTAGTGACTGTCAGCCTAATATGTATAAGAAAATTTATAACCTACTTTTAAAATTAAATTTCAACAAAAAAATAACAAAACTACGTAAATTTTAAAAATGGAGCAAAACCATTTTAAATGTACTACTAACTTATAAATTTATTTTAATAAACACGTGAATATCCTTTTAGAGAAGTGCAGAAAGATCATCATTGTATTATAAATATAAAAATATCTATTTACAATGCAATGATGATGAGTAATTAATTAATTAAAGACTAAACAAAAACATTAAACTACACACTGCTACTGCCAACTTAACTTGAGAAATAACTGTCAATATCAGCTAGTGACCTGTCCTATTCAGAATAAACTGTTCTAAGCATTTTTCAAGTTCACAAAAATTCAAAAAATTCAGAAGTTCTAAGAAGAAAATATAGCTATTTTAAGGAAACTGAGAATTCAAGTAAAAAATAATGTTTTTAGAACTTAGATTGGAACTTTAATTTAGACCAATTTCTTAAATTTGTCCAAATAAAGGTCCCAAAATCATTTTCTCTCTACTTAAAAAGATTTATTTATTTATTTATTTAAAAATAGCTATATTTTCTTCTCAAAACTGATAAAATGGTATCAGATCTTACAGATATTCTGATTAAATGTTTATGGAAATGAAGATTGCTTCTGATGGAATTTTGCACAACAATTCAAATAAACAAAGCAACATTAATGTATGAAGAACATTACAATGCATAATATATGATGCTATCAAGAGCTTCATGCAGAAAAGAAGGAAAAAAGATGAATCAAAATAACATTTTATTATGAGGAGGGCAAACTATACAAATATTTTAAAATGTAGGTTTTAATAACATTTTAATTTCATTTTCTTGTAATTTTTTATAATTTTTATGACTCAATACT
This sequence comes from Centruroides sculpturatus, assembly GCF_000671375.1. Taxonomy (NCBI): domain Eukaryota; kingdom Metazoa; phylum Arthropoda; class Arachnida; order Scorpiones; family Buthidae; genus Centruroides; species Centruroides sculpturatus. Next base: position 279,071 of record NW_019385078.1, read on the forward strand.
AAGTCAAATTCTATTTATTTTTTTAAATGAAAAATTCTTTCTCAAACAAATAACCATTTTTCCAATTATATATTTCTGAAATCACACATTCAATTAGTACAATAATTTTATGGACTACATTAGCCATGCTATTTTTGTACTTCCTCAAATGAACTTAAAATCTTTTGTTCAGAATTTTCAATTTGCCATTTTCTATAAAATTTTGTTACTACAATGTGAAACATATCATTCAAAGCAAAAAGTATAGCAAGGGATTTATTTAAGATTTAATTGAACAGACATGTTTGTTTTTATTTCATAAACCTATTTCATATACTGAAAATGTTTGTTTGTTTATATCTTAAATAAACCCCTCACTGGAAGTGTGAAAGGTATTGATTTCATGTTATTTAGTTCCAGCTTTGTTGATTTGATAATTTCTTTACAGACAATTAAATAATGCTATTAAGTTTAAAATACAATATATTAAGGCACATTCCAAAATAATTCAATAGAAGTTAAAAAAATGTCTTTTAGAAATTTTTTTTATTTCTATTGTTATTAAGTTAGTGTATGAAAGAGAAAAATATATTCATTAGTTATTACTAATTAAACAAAATAAAAGTGATATACAATACAAGATTCAATAAAGAAAATCCCGTTTGTTTCTTCTTTTCAATCAGAAAATATATTAATTTAATTAATAATTACTGATAAATATAT